>NC_085137.1:18444657-18469657 GCF_035046485.1 Aedes albopictus
TCTCGATCGATTGTATCATACGCCGATTTGAAATCGATGAACAAGTGATGTGTGAGCACGTTGTATTCGCGGCATTTCTGCAACACCTGGCGGATGGCGAACATCTGGTCCGTTGTAGCGCGTTCACCCATAAATCCAGCCTGATATTGCCCCACGAACTTGCAATCGGTGATAGACGGCGGCATAAAATTTGAGAGAGTATCTTGTAGGCAGCGCTCAGTAGTGTGATCGCGCGGTAGTTCCCGCAATCCAACTTGTCGTCCTTTTTGTAAATGGGACATACGATACCTTCCATCCATTCCTCCGGTAATACTTCCTCCTCCCAAATCTTGGTAATGACCCAGTGTAGTGCTCTCACCAGTGCTTCTCCACCGTATTTTAGTAACTCGCTTGGTAGTTGATCTGCCCCAGCGGCTTTGTTGTTTTTCAACCGACCAACCTCCTCCTCAATCTCTTGGAGGTCAGGGGCCGGAAGTCTTTCGTCCTGTGCACATACTCCTAAATCTGTTACCACGCCACCTTTGGTACTTGCAATGTCGCCATTGAGGTGCTCATCGTAATGCTGCCGCCACCTCTCTCGACCACCTCACGCTCGCTCGTGAGAATATTGCCGTGATTATCTCGGCATATGTCGGCTTGTGACACAAAACCTCTCGTAGAGCTTCCGTGTATCCTTAGCGCGATACAGCTCTTCCATCGCTTCCCGATCTCATTCTTCCTGCTTTTGCTTCTTCATCCAGAAGACTGAGTTCTGCCTGTCCGCGCCTGTCTGTAACGTGCCTCATTCGCCGTCGTACCAGTCGTTTCTGTGATACGGAGTCGCGAAGTCTAGTGCTGTAGCCGAGGTACTACCTATGGCGGATCGGATGTCCCTACAGCCATCTTCAATTGTAGCTGCGCCAAGCTGCTTTTCCGTTGGTAGGGCCACTGCTAACTGCTGCGCATAGTCTTGAGCCACTTCTACGTTATGCATCTGCTCGATATTGAGCCGAGGCATTTGACTTATCTTACCTGATAGGAGGATGTTTGAATATCCTAAATGTCATTTTGAACTGTCAAAAAATCGCACCACCGTGCCGCACTGAGCGCGCAAAGAGAATTTCACTGGGGTGGATTCACCCGGGTGAAATTCTCTTTGTACGCACAGTGTGGATATGCGGTGCGATTTTTTGACAGTTTGAAATGACATTTAGGATATTCAAACATCCTTCTATCAGGTAAGATAGGAAGATTGCATAAATATGATGGATTTGGTGGTGTAAATCAAAAGAGCAGAATTTTCATGCGCTCAGTGCGGACAAGCCTGGTTCGGACTACCATACCACGGGAGGCTGCAAAGTTTACGCATCGCAGGCCGTTATCATACGATACGGCGTGCAGGCTGTTTTGCCCGACTACCGGTCTGTACATTTCCTCACTTCCTACCTACGCGTTCATGTCGCCGACAACGATTTTCACGTCACGCGGCGAGCAACCATCGAATGTTTGCTCTAACTGCGCGTAGAACGCTTCTTTCTCGTCATCGGATCTCCCTTCGTGTGGGCAGTGGACGTTGCTGTATGCTGTAGTTGGAGAAACGGCCCTTACACAAGTAGCATTTTTTTAGTCAAATAGACAAGAAGAGGTTTTTAAAGCCAGCATAAACGATCTTGTACCGACTTTTCGAACCCTCTAAGCAGAATACCCTCTTCGAATGAGCTACTATTACTACCTAAAACTACCTATACATATAAAATGTACCTAAATCTATTTTTTACCTCTATATTAGTACCTAGTATGAAGCTTCCTGAGCAGAAGGGTATACCTCACAAATACATGTGCTCTAATACCTATAATTGTTATTGCTGCGTTATTCTACGAAATGTTATGGGAACATCACAATAACAGTCTGCAGTATTTGAGCAGAGTTTGGTATTGATGTAGTATTTGTTGGTTTAGCTGTGAAAATAACCGAAGAACAAGATTTGCTATTACATGATGAAGTCATCGATCTAGTGAAACATTTAAAAACAAGAATTGTTATTAGTTTGTTATTCAATAACTTTGAAATAACAAATATAGCACTTGAAATTTTAGGTATGCATTCATTATTGAAATAACAAGACTTGTTATTTTCTAGGTGTTATTTATACAAAATGTTGGAATTCGTTTTTGTTATTTTGCCTCTTATTACCACCTAACAAAGGGCATATCAAGGTACGGTAGTATTTAAGATAAATACCTTGATATGTTATTTTCTTCTGCTCGGGTTATTAGGTACCTACGTATTCCTATCGCGTGCACTGCGCTTAGGGGCTGTCCATAAACCACGTGGTCATTTATAGGTATGAATTTAAATAAACGTGACTGACCGTTTCCCTGATCCTTGTTAAGAAGTAATGCCGCCCTTTCTTTCCGCTACGTCAAGCTTCCAAGATGAAGACACATTTCGCAGGATACTAATGTTATCCTTTGTCAACAGGTGTTCATCCTGGAAAACATGTTCTGCCACTTTCGATTTAAATTCATACGTAGAACCCTTTTCTAACTCTTTATCCGCTTTTTTAACCTCTGCAATATGTTCTTTGAATCGAATTTCAAGTGTTCTTTTAGTTTGTCCTATGTAGATTTTATTGCAATGTGGACATGTTATCTTGTAAACTCCCGCTTTGTTTAAATCACTTATTTTATCTTTTGTTCATCCTCCTCCTCTCCTCTTCTTGGCGTAACGTCCTCACTGGGACAAAGCCTGCTTCTCAGCTTAGTGTTCTATGAGCACTTCCACAGTTTTTAACTGAGAGCTTCCTCTGCCAATGACCATTTTGCATGTGTATATCGTGTGGCAGGCACGAAGATACTCTATGTCCAAGGAAGTCAAGGAAATTTCCTTTAAGAAAAGATCCTGGACCGACCGGGAATCGAACCCGTCACCCTCAGCATGGTCATGCTGAATACCCGTGCGTTTACCGCCTCGGCTATATGGGCTATTGAGCCGCTATCCTTCACTGCAAATGAAGTAGTCGCCAATAATCCTGGTGGTTATCTGTGCAAGCAGGGAGGCCATCCGAGGGTTGGCCCAGGCTGTTATGGGGACTGGGCTTAGAGCCGGATCAGCGATAATCAGGCGTGTTCATCTAATTCACAACCATACACTTTGACCTTGTAATCGTACCGTTGAAACTTGGGAGAACTTCACTATAAGGGGGGCTTCGGATAGCCAGCGACCATAATGATTTCGGACCTCGTTTGAAATAGGTGTTTCCACGACGGCAGAGTATATTATACTGATTTCGTATTTCGCTCTAGCTTATACAGGGGATAGACAAAATGATCGGGACAGGCAAAATTTTCACTTCTCAAAAAATGCTAAATTAGCTGTAACTTTTCGAAAAGTGCATCAAATATTCTCAAATTTTTACTGTAAGTTCTTCAACTAGTTGTGTATCAGTGGACACAATTTGGAAAATATCGGACAATTCTTGCCGAAGTAATAAAGATTTTTGAAAAAGGTAAAATTATCCGACAGCCAACTTTGAGCTGTTATATCTCCGGATTCAATGAACCGAATGCAATGAAATTTTGACCATTTAAGACTTATATAATGAGCTATGAAAAACCATTGACTTAACTTAATATTCTTAATACGGAAGAAAATTATAACGATTGGATTATTTTTCTAATAAAACACCAAATTATCCAAAACATCAACATCGTTACAAAATTCAAGATGCAAATTATAGTTCATTTAGTTTCCCTCTAATTGACCTACATATAAATGCGTTTTGAAAGAAAGTAACAACATAGCCACCAATAAATTGAAAAAGTAATGGGATGCATATTAAAAATAGACCAATTTACTAAAAAACCGTGAAAAAAATAAAATCGCTATAACTTTTTCGCTTGTTAAAAATTTCAAGTTAAGTCAAATGTTTTCCAGAGTTCATTATATAAGTCATGAATGGTCAAAATTTCATTGCAATCGGCTCATTGAATCCGGAGATATAACCACGGTGCTCCTTTTACCGTTATTATAAAATAAAATATACCATCAAAACCTGAAACGCCATTCTCTTTATTTATCTATCCTACACCTCTGGGCAAATTTTTAAAATCATCATTGGGCGAAATTTTGAGTTACGCCCTTTTAAAGGGCCTAACCTCTAAAAAATCGTGTTTTCTATAGAATAACACAACGTTTCATAACAAAATCAT
Source organism: Aedes albopictus (assembly GCF_035046485.1). NCBI lineage: Eukaryota > Metazoa > Arthropoda > Insecta > Diptera > Culicidae > Aedes > Aedes albopictus. The sequence continues at coordinate 18,448,849 of NC_085137.1, forward strand.
GAATTAAAGGCATCAACAACAAAAATTATCATGAATAATATTGAAATTTGGTAGTATGCATCCATATAAATATCGGTGGAGTGCATTTTCTATCAAAGTTGGTCATTACGCCAATATACGGTAGGTGTTCTTAGGGCCTGTAGAAAACAAACATTTCATCGGTGTAACAACCTCAATTAAAAGTATATTGTATTGTGATTCCATATGTCTATAGATGTTCATATTACTCTCAGTCAAGGCGATAGTATTCACATGCATACAGCACTAACATTTCAAAAGGACGTAACTGATCTTCAACATAATATCTTCTCCCATAGCTGTAGATCGTATTTCATCTTTCCCAGGACACCAACAACCACTATCGGAAAGAATTGCATTTTCTCCGTCCAGTAGTGATTGTTCATTGCGTCGGAGAGATGAAGGTTTGGTTTCGGCAAGCAGTTTCGCCCTTTTGAAATGTTAGCACCGATATATTCAGAGCGTACACTCTCTATACAGTAAATCTGCTTTAAAAACAATAGTCAAAAATATGGGTACCCATAAATCAAACAAAAAGAAATATGTCTGTGTGCCAAATATCTTGAGTTATAAGAATAGAAAACCAAAATATGGAAAGGCCAAAAGACAAAAAGTCGGAACAGGCAACACATAATGAAGCATAATTTGCAGGGTGAAATTTTTTCTTCTTTCAAAATATGTAGGTAAGACGTTTTGTCCCTGCTAGTTTTACTTTTATTCGACCTTTTGTTTTTCTTTTTTTCCATTTGTTCGTTTTGTCTTCATCTGCTTCAGCATTTCAGAAGGGCGTAACTGCTTTTTGATACGGCACCTTAGTTTATGGATGTAGATTGCATGTCATCCCTCTAATGGAGGCCATCGAAAGAGGAGCATTCTTTTTGTTTAGAAGTGGAAACACAGCTTTGAAAAAGGTGTTGTTTTGGAAAGTTGTTACGCCCTGTTGAAATGCTGAGGCTGAGAAGACAAATGAGAAATGAAAAAAAAATCGAAAAACAATATTGCGCGTTTCACCGTAGATTATCGCGCAAAAATGTTCAAAATCGCTAATAAATCGTCGTCAGTACATCATATCGTGTTCGTGTCTTCTACGATAAGTGCGGAAAATAGCTAAGGATTGACCGCGCAGAAGACACCGAAACAGTTAAATGCAAACACGCATATCTATTTAAATTTTTGCAAAACTTTGCGCGATATTTTTTCTTTCAAGGTCAATAAGAGTAGAATTAGTAGGAACAAAAGGTCTTACCTACATATTAAAACGGTTACGGCACTTCATTCGCTAGTAACAAAGGTGGAAAAAACGTTTACAGCAAAAGAAATAGCTCTATGCGCCTTTTTAGACATAGAAGGAGCATTTGATAATGCCTCCTATTCATCTATGAAGCGTGCCATGGAGAACAAAAACTTCGACCAATGTATCATACATTGGATTTACACTGTGCTTGCAAAAAGAGAAATCACCTCTGAGCTGGGAAGTTCTTCTATAACAGTAAGGGCAACGAAAGGTTGCCCTCAAGGAGGAGTTCTCTCACCACTAATGTGGTCCTTGGTTGTAGACGATCTTCTAAGAAGCTTGAAGGAAAAAGGTTTCGAAGTTGTGGGCTTTGCAGACGATATAGTCATAATAGTGAGAGGAAAGTATGACGAAACTGTTTCGGAGAGAATGCAAAGGGCTCTAAACTATACACATTCATGGTGTATTAAGGAGGGCCTTAGCATCAACCCGTCAAAAGTCGTAATTGTCCCTTTCACTAGGAGAAGGAAGATCAACCTAAAAGCTTTTCGGCTTGGAGGGATACAAATTCATCCTAGTGATCGAGTCAAATACTTAGGTTTGATACTGGATGCTAAACTTAACTGGAATGCTCAAATTGAGTCCGTGATCGGTAAGGCAACAAGTGCGTTCTAGTTATGCTCCAAAACTATTGGCAGGAAGTGGGGTTGGAAACCTAAAATGATAATGTGGATTTATACTGCCATAATCCGCCCAAAAGTGACGTATGCTTCGTTTGTCTGGTGGCCAAAAACAAAAGAGGCTACTACGCAATCAAAGCTTGCGAAAATTCAACGTCTTGCGTCCATTGCTGTTACAGGAGCGATGCGAAGCACACCATCAAAAGCTTTAGATGCGATTCTCAATCTGCTACCTTTGCACGAGTACGTGCAATTAGAAGCAGAGAAGGAATTGCTGAGATTTGAACGAGTTGAAAAGTTTATGCCAGGTGATCTTGTAGGTCACCTGAGCATTTCACAATACTTCCAAAATAGGCCAGTAATGAAAATGATTAAAGACTGGATGAAACCTGTGGAGAACCATGATGTTCCTTACAAGTTGCACGAAACAACTCGTGCAGATTGGGAAGTCGGAGGTCCCACTGTTCGTCAAGGGTCAATCAAATTCTATACAGATGGCTCAAAAGTTGGAATAAAAACGGGAGCAGGAATCTACGGCCCTGGAATACAAATTTCAGTGGCGATGGGACACTATCCTACGGTGTTTCAAGCAGAGATTCTTGCTATTTTGAAATGCGCAAATATCTGCCTTGAGAGAAAATACAGATATGCAAATATTTGTATTTTCTCAGATAGTCAAGCTGCACTAAAAGCATTGTGCGCTTACAAATGTACTTCAAAGCTTGTCTGGGAATGCATTCTTTCACTGCGCAGGCTGTGCCAAGGGAATTCAGTAAACTTATACTGGGTTCCAGGTCACTGTGGCATTGAAGGGAATGAAATGGCAGACGAGCTTGCTAAAAGTGGTTCCAATTTACAGTTTGCTGGCCCAGAACCATTCTGTGGTATATCAAACTGTACAATTAAAATGGACCTGAAACGCTGGGCTGAGCAGAGGGTGATATCCAATTGGATGGACGTCAAAAATTGCAATCAGTCAAAACGATTTATAACACCAAATGCTTATAAAACCAAAAAGCTCTTAGAGCTCAACAAGAGAGCTCTATGTATATACACTGGCCTAGTAACTGGACACTGCCCGTTGCGCGAAATGCAACGGAATCGCAAACTTCCGATCGTTCTACTGCCATCAAAACCCGCACGAGTGCTTTGAATGCACGTCCAATATTTCCACATAGTAGCAATAGTAATTCTGTGACGTGGTGTTAAGAATTAATATCAGTAGAAATGTATAGACCACCTCACGGCGAAATTCTATCTCTTTTGCTCCTTCAGAGAGTTTGGAAACAACAGGACCAGTACCTGTCAAATTTGACAGGTGTTGGTCCTGATGTTTTCTAATTTCCCGTAGGAGAGAAAGAGAGCGATTTCTTGATGACGTCACCGTGCAATGGGCAATTGCATACTCCTCATTCTGTGCTATTGGAGCTTACAGTGAATACACAAGCTTCACTGAGCGAAAAATTCACTTAAATTCCACTGGAAGTCTTAAGTAGATTTTTTCCATCTAACTAAACATTTGGAACCCAAATGATTTGATAATGAAAATATTCACTGGAAAAATCCAATAGAATTTAAGTGAAAAATTTCACTACAAAATCATATGTAATTTAAGATCATTTTAAGTATATTTGGCACTAGTTTTTATATATTTTGTTTCTGATTGAAGACATTCAAAAATTTGGTTCAGCTCCGTTACATCGGAGACCACCAAATTATTCCCTCGAAAAAGAGGAAACATCAGGATTCACAGATCATATTGCCATCATCACATTCATGCATGGTTTGTTAGTGATGGGTGACAACTACACGCTTCTTTTTTGCATACATTCGACAGCTGTAAAATCCACTTAAAAACCATATACAATTTACAATACAATAAAGTGCGAAATTTCCAATAAGTTTTCTTTGGAGTTTCACTATGTTTTCTAGCGGATTTCACTTAATCCATGTAAACTCACTGATTCAATCATTTCCGAACGGTTACTTGACTTTTTCCAGTGAATTTGAAATGAAATTTCTTCTCAGTGTTGATAGCAATTGCGTGTTAGGGTTGATCAAAAAGAATTGTTACACTGTGAAAGACGTAGGCAAAATTTGAATGTGTATGTTTAGGTGTGATTGTTTCCCATTGATGTTGCATTAATGTTTGTGCAAGAACATCAAATTTTAAATAACATGTAAAACTTCTTAAGTAGAAGTGTTACGGGGAGGAGTGTTGCGTATGAAAACGCATCTAAAATTTGAACCTTGATAAGACTAATTATATTTAACTTAAGCACCCCTAGTGTAACGAATTGCTCTGAAAAGCGAAAAGTAACAAAATCACAGTCAGAAGTGAAGATGAGTAGCTACAGTGAAGAGGTGGTAGAAGGAGCTAAAGCACCGAAATTGTAAGATTATTTATTCATATTATAAATTGTTTTATTAATAAAAATATTATTCTAGCTTTATAGCTGATCGCAGGAGAATAACAATGTTTCCTTTCTGCTGAAAGAGTCGGATCTCGTCACCACCTCCCGCAACCGCAACCGCAACAGTCCTCTTGCACCACCGGCCCGACAAGCAGTGTCGTTGAGCGAATGGCCAGATGCAGTGCGGCAGGACGCATCGAATACGACGCGGGTTTTGGTCGTGGTGCTGGAGGTTTTGAAGACCGCATGGTGCGGCAGGTAGCAGTGGTCGATGGTGTCATTCGGTGGATCAGCAATCCTCCGCATGTGGCCGAGTCGCAAATACTCGTCCATGAATTCGTGGTACGCAGCCTTGGTTGTTTCGTCCCGCTGCAATCGGCGCTCGATACTCAACAGTCGCTTTTCGGCAATGTCCCTAGATTCGCCGAGTCGAACACTTGAATCATCCGTTCTTGGAAGTCGGACGACGTATCGCCCATCTGGGTTGCGTGTGGTGGTGGATTCAAACAGCTCCTCACAAGAAGCTTCTTCTGCTGTGAAAAGCCGGCCTGGCTCTACAGCTTCCAGTTCCCAGAACTTTTCTAGGAATGATTCTAGGCTACGTTGGGAAACGGCGGTGTTACACACTGGAGATGAGGGTACAGTTGAGCCGTACCAGCGACCGATGACGGCCCATCCAAAGACAGTCTCGAACAAAACCGGCGAGCCTTCGCCGAGGAATATTCTGCCGCACTTCAGGTACTCATGAAGCAGTTCTGAGCCCAGTAACTAGTCGATGGGACCCGAAACGTTGAACGTAGGGTCGGCAAGGGCCACGTTCGTGGGAATGTTCCACGAGGAGACGTCGACGTTGGTTGAGGGAAGCTCCGCGATCGGAAAACTTGTCATTCTTGGAAAGGATGGTGGAGACGACGGATTGGCTTACCGTCACAGTTGCTTCACCGATGCCGGTGATAGGGACGCTGACTCTTTCTGGCCGCAGACAAAGGCGACGGGCAAGTTTCTTCGAAATGAAGTTCGACTGCGACCCGGAGTCGATCAATGCTCGGGCAGAGTGATGTTTCCCGAATCGATCTTTGATCCAGAGTGCAACCGTGGCGAGGAAAACAGTACTTGGAGAACTTCGATGAGCGGGAACGCTAACTTCAGCCAAAGGAATGTCCGATCCGTTGGAGGCTTCTTGCTGGGGCACAGACTGGTTCGGATGCTGAACTACGGGATTGGAGGTTGACTTACTTGGATTCGGTGCTTGATGCAACAACGAGTGGTGCCGCTCATGGCAATGCCGGCAGGTGTGCTTCGAGTCGCAATTCCGTGCGACATGGGAGGATTTGAAGCAATTCCAACAAAGCCGCTTCTGGGAGATGAGTTCTCGACGCTGTCCGACGGCCATTCCTTGGAACGACGGACACTGGAACAACAGGTGTTTCTCCGAGCACGCAATGCACGAAGGAGGTGTTGGCCGAGAGCTCGTTGTAGAAGCGGTATTCGCAACCGCTTTGATAGGGGAGGGTTTCTTGGAGAAGGATTGTGAGCCGACCACCTTGACCGGTCCACCTTGTGACCGATGTTGAATCTCCGAGGAAACGGTCTGCAAATTCCGCACCCTTTGATACAGGAACTCGATGCATGCCTCATACCCAACGTCGTCTGATGTTGCAGCATGCTCTTCCCACGCACGAAGGGTAGCTGGGTCGATCTTGTAGGAAAGCATACACACCAGCGGGGTATCCCAGGTTTCCACGGCTTCACCCAGTTTTCCTAACGCTTTGACGTGGCGTTGAAACTCGTCAACGAGGTTGTGGAGATCCTGTGCTGATTCTTTCCGGATTGGTGAGAGATCGTGCAAAGTCCGGTACAGCTGCTTCTTCAGAAAGCGCTTGTTATCGTAGCGCTTTAGGAGGGCCTCCCAGGTGGTGACGTAATTGGCTCCCACAATGTCCACCGTCTCGAAGGGTTTTCGCGCATCACCTTCTAAAGACTGGAGCAAGAATTGCAGCTTGGCAACCAGCGGAATATCATGGGCATCGTGCACCATGGACTTGAAGGTATCACGAAATCCCAGCCACCGAGAATAATCGCCGTCAAACTTTGGCAGATCTATCTTCGGCAGCCGCAAATGGAAGTTAGTTGACGGTGGTAGAGCAGCGGCTGGAGCGTTGATCGTGGCGTTCAGGTCGGCCACCCTCCTATTAAGCAACCAGCCTTTGGCAGCACAAAATCGCGATTCGAACTCCCTGCGTTCTTGGAGGTGTTTCACTAACGGGGCGTCTCCGCTGTCGAGCTTTTCGAGGTTCGCCTGAACCTTCACATGTTCGCGAAACAATTGGTCTAGCAGGTCCAACCACACGGCCACTTGCTGAAAATCACGGTCTTCTTCGTAATTCTCGACGAACGCCTCGACCGTTTCGAGTGACGACACTAACGAACGCCGCGCAACTAGCTTCTCTTTAAGCTTTTTGTCCTTCAACTTCTTGGTGGCCATCTCGCGACGAAGTCACTATCCGAGCGACTACACTAACGGTTTGCACACGCGACGACACGTGGGTGCAACGGCACGTGCGAGCTCCTTCCCGATCGCGAACACGGAAAACTGTTGAAAGTTCTTTCGAAATTGGACTCGGGCCACCAAGGAAAGTTTGAGCACCACTAGCCACACACTAGCTGTTGGATTGCACTAAATACACAAAGTGCCACCGCAATACGGTTTCACGCGGTTCGATAAAATCAATTGTATTCTATTCACAATGCTTTTTATCGAGAATGCTCACTGGCTTGGGTCCGCCGACGTGGCGTCACTAGGGTTTGAACAGGCACAACGAGACAATAAGGCACACTTTCGATTGTTTCGTTCCAACAATCAGCGCTCTGCCGCGCTTGGCTTGGCTAGGGGGAGCGCGTACAAAATAGCCAACGTCCACTTTGTACCCCGCGGGAATCTTCGTGCCTTCGTGGCCACAAAATGCACTTTCGGTCCCCGGATTGTCCTGTATATCCGGCTCAAAGGACCAATGTTCGGAAGCTACACTGAATGCCGGCCGTATACAGGCTTTCTTAGCAGCCTTTCGCTGCCCGGGACCGCTGATCACACTTGCACTCGGAAAATAACCAACACGCGGTGTGTTGCCAGGGAAATCACCACACTTTTTTGTGCCTCACGGTTTGCTATGGACACCGAATTGTTTCACTTTCTTCGTCAAAGTGCTAAACTAATTCACAACCATACACTTCGACCTTGTAATCGTACCGTTGAAACTTGGGAGAACTTCACTATAAGGGGGGCTTCGGATAGCCAGCGACCGTAATGATTTCGGACCTCGTTTGAAATAGGTGTTTCCACGACGGCAGAGTATATTATACTGATTTCGTATTTCGCTCTAGCTTATAGATTTCATGTGTGCGTACATATACTGCGGTTTGTGGAACTAATTCAATACATGTATACATATGTTTGCGTTGAAACGTCCAGTTCTAATTCAAATAGTATAAGGTAAAATGCAAAAAATTGACAGTTTAATAGAAATTTAAAAAAGTAATTTACTACTTTTAATAATTCAGTAACAACCAGTATACCATAATCTGAAACTTACTGGCGTCGTTCTTGATGTGCCCGAGGCTGTGGCACTTGGAAGCGGTGTCATGTCGCTTGTACAGAGTTGCTTCCGGATGCGTGGAATTTCTGAAGAGGCCCAGCGGAGCCCACTGCTGGGCTTCCACTACGCCTAGGCATACTCTGTTTGAGCAATCCGTATGCTCCGGTGCTCGGTCACCTCCCGGTGCCAAAGGTGGTAAGTCCACACTGATGTGTGGATATGGTTCACTTAGAAGAGAGTCCTAGGCTCCCACCTGCCTCGCAGAAGGGGGGGGGGGCTCGTCAAGCCTCAGGACTCCTGTCCTTGCTGTCCGTATCTAATTAATCTGTCTAAGCAGAATTGTAGACAGTTATTAACTGAAACCGACTTCAGAAACCTGAATCTTCAGGATGATCTGTTGTTCCTAATCCGCTGTGGCAAAGAGCTGTAGGCTCTCTTTACACTTTATGTTTTATTACAGAGCCATTTTCAGGGCGCTGTTTAAACCCATTGTGGCCTTTGCGTTCGTACCCTGTTCCAGGGTATCTTTTCCTATTTCCCTACCTGTCCCTATTCCCATCCCAATCCTAATTCCCTTATTTTTCCCTCAGGTAGATGATGAAATAGGCTTTTGTTATGGCGATGACACAAATGTCCCAAATGGAGGATACCGTACCTCTGGAGCCGGCCTTTTGGTACCTGATACCAATAGAAAGCTCAACACAGACCAGACAAAAAGGTCAAGTAAGAAAAAAATTTTTGAACAAAAATTTCATAAGACAAGGACACAAACAAATTGAGCAATGTTACCCTGGATTACAGCATTGAAAACAATCATACAATCGATCAGGAGAATATTTAAAAAATATTCACCTCAGATACTTCAGATGGCTGATTTGGATCATTTAGAACCAAGCAGAACAGCATGAGCTTGCATCACTTCTTCGTCGGCAGCAGTCGTAAAAATCTCAAAGACTAATTTTATGATCGGCGAAGTTCATTTGCTGCATTTTAACGATGTCATCGCGCACCGAAGCCAAGCCCGCATCGCCGGAAGTTAAGCAACGCTCTCTGTCTCTATCTCGTTGCCCCGGGACCGACCCTTGTTCAACACCGAACATTGAGCAACTCGCCGCGCCGCCTGAAGATGAACTAGAGTCTGTTGGCGGGCTGATCAGAGCGGCGGCGCCGGCCGCCGTTTCAAGCGGTAATCTCCACTGAAATAAATCACCTGCGAACTCTGCACGCGGAATCGAATAATGCGAAAGAAATGCTGCTGCCGCCGGGGTGAAATGCGTTGAATGTCAACCTTCGGTACGAGATGGATGATGTCTTCATGTTCATAAATTGTCGACATTGCGTATGAAGCCGGAGAGCTGGCGGCAAAAAGTTTTCATTTCCTGCATCTCTGACTCTGAGCCAGCCGTACGGCCTTGGACTCGTGCAATCGCAACAAATGGGAAAAGCTGTCAGGAATATATGTCCCTAGAATCAACGAGGCTAGAAAGATACTATTTGTTCAAAAGCCCCTCGCACAGATGGTGTATGGTGCGACAAACGTTGTTGAACGTTTAGCTCAAACTTGTAGATTGCAATTTTAAGACCTGCTTGAATATTTATGGAATGCATCAGAGAGGAACGCGTTCAGCACTATACCACCGACAGAGATAGAGATGCTGCTCTAGGTTTGGAAGCTGCCGAGCTCCGATGTTCAAAGTGCTCACAACTACACAAAATCGAATCTGTATGCAAATTCAAACTCGGCAAAAAGCTTGCTCGTAAATTTATTGCAAATAATACTCTCCCCATATTTCGCCGGGGCCACTTGCGTAAATGGCCATAAAGATAGAGGTACGTACCTACGAACTAACACAGTAAATTCAATGCATGCCGAGCAATAACGATCTCGTGCAATCGAAGGATATTATGTTGTAGCAGAAATAAATTTCGTATTTAGAGGCGCTAGAGAGCACGATCGGTACGAACTGTCGGCAACTGGCGGAGCAATCGATTTGGAGAGCATGTGTTGTGGTTGATGTCGCAATTTGGTATCGCTACCCTACAACCGACTATGGTTGGATTTTTTTTTTTTGTTTTTATTTATGTGTATTTTAACTAGTTGCTAATTCTACACTCAACTATGGTTGGAGCGATGATTGATTCGCGACAACGGTCACTCAATTAGCTATCATTTGAAGGAGATTAATTCAAGTTGTCGTGATAACCGTGGGAACAGCTTGGAGAGCAATTTTTAATTGGATAATAATAGCATTGGAATATAGTTATGAATAGCTTTGCATATATGTATTTTCAGCTATGGTGTTTTCTTTCTAATTATAAATCTAGTTACTAAAATGGCTGAAGTGTTCAGTTAGATATGTTTATTGAACATAACGATACTACATAACATCCGTCAGAGTTTTTTCTTGCTGAAATGAATGTTGTCTTGTAATAAAAGAAGAGATGATTACTAAACTTTTGGTATTATTCGCAGGACAATTATTTTAACCGATTTGATATAGTAATGCAATGAACCGGATCCCGTAGATATTTTGAGCCATCGTTACAACTTGTCCTGTGATACCTTTTGTGGTGAAAGCCTATACACGTTCCTTTTTATCTGTGTACCTAATGCAACATTGTAGGGCTTTGATTCGATATTGATTTATTAATCCCAGCTCCTAAAAAAGTGGTCCAGTGAAATCCGTTATCGCCAGAAAAAAAAATATCTGCGTTAACTGCCCCATAAATCAACGATCAATGTTCACTGGGATGCTGGCGAGAGCCCACCTCGGGGATAGATTCGTAACACAGGAGGAGGACAATTGCAAGCATAAGCAGATTATGTGCATATGCAGCATCCAGCGAGCAACGGTAAGCATCCATCCAGTCGCTCGGCCTGCGAAACCAGACGGCCGTCATCGAAAGAGCCATTAGAAATGCGCATATAAACATTAGATTTATCTCCCCTGTCATCCCGGTCGGCGGTGGTGATTGATGGAGGCTCACCGAGTAGATATGTATATCGCCATGGTTTCTAGGTGCAAGCAAGCGGTATGATAGTTGAGAGCAGGTTGATTCCATATTCTCTTGTTCGAAGGAGAAACCCCTGGTTGGGGTGCTGCCTAGCCAGTAGCTGTAAGCGACATTTCAAGATTGTTTGATTTGTTGAAAAAATAAATATTTTTTCTCAATCGCATAGGCCATTAAAGGAAGCGAACTCTTTGTGCGAACCATTCCCCAGGGTGATAAATGCACGTCATTAGCACATAAGAGTATCAACAGAAAGTGCAAGTTGCAATCCTTCCTACTGGAAATAAAGCGCACCAAGACTGTGAGAAAACCACTACGGGTTGAATTGTTTATATGCCACTACATGCCAGGTTATTAATCTTTGCTTGCCCTTGAACGAACGAGGATTTGCAAGATGCAGTCATAACTGCTACTTATAAGGAAAGTGAGTCTCCATTCCGGCTCTCAAGAAAATATCATCCATGTTATTACAAGGTACCTTATAAATTGTCACTTAATTGTCATCATTAAAGTGCATGAACATTGCCACCAATTTACATAAGCGACGTAGGCCGCTAATCATTTGTACTTGAATCGCCCATTAAGGCTGGTTTCAATAGTTTGTAGTCTTCCATCTACCTGAAGCGACGTAGAGAATTGCATTGATTCGAATTGACAAACCACACTAGTCAGCTTTGAACGAATATTTTCATTCAGTCACAAAATCGATTAATGAGGAAAACTATTGACTAGCAGCCAGAGCAACAGGGTAATTAAACTGAAAAATGTGATCACTCCCTCTTGTGTCCTCACACCTTAGTTCACACACTTTAACATACAACTGTACATGCGAATACCTCCAATAGTGAGCTTTCCCACTATAATCGTATGTACTCCAATGTTGATGAGCGCCATCAGCTGGCTGTATTAGACGGACGGTATTTGAAAACTAGTTTCCAGCTTCGAGTTTGCACCTCCCCGAGGTTTTTACTTTCGTCGGTACGTTGATTGAAATATGTCCAGATCATACAATCAGTGATCGTGGCGCGTGGGATGAAACATGGACCGAACTTTATGGGACGCAAGGCGGAAAACGCGCTTTCCCTTGAACTAAAAGCGATAATATTCAAAAAAAAAACCCAGATTTATCCACCTAGTGGTGATAGTGCCTTTCTCGTCGAATATGTACTCATGAACTTACTGTCGACGTTAGCCAAAATGTTCCTGAATCCTGATAATACTTTATATAGAAAAACAACAATTTTAACAAATCCATGATCGATTTTGGAAACTTATTCATGGTACATATTCCGATGTAATGTTCAAGAGCAAAGCAGAGCTGAAAAATATCAGACCTCTCAGTTGACTGCTTGACCACCTTAACCCTGGTCGTATAAAGACTGCCCCAGAAAGTATGGACGCACCTAGTCTTCAGTTGACTGGGCCTGATCGATGGTTCTTGTTTCGGATTTCTTTTTGGCTGTTTCTGCTTACTATAGGATCGAAAATTCAAACGTTCTTTGCCACGATGTACATCGGAATTCGAAATGATAACTTTTTTGGTCATGTTCTGCTCTGTGTAACTTAGAAGGTTTTTTCTTGTGCTCAAATATCTTCATCATTTGTTTTTACAAACGGTGGTTAGCAGGACCTTTATTTTTTACCCAATTTTTGCCTATGCTTAAACGTGTTATCCCCACCGTGTTTTCTGATTGCTACTTGCACGGTTTTCTCACTTACTCCCACCATATTTTGCTCATTTCCTTAGTGATCTTTCAAGCCCTGTTCATCGTTTGTGCACATTTTTTCGATGATGTTGCGCTGAAAGCTCATGTATTTTGAAACAAACTGTTGGAATAGCAAAAACTGCATTACAAATGCTGAGAAAATAGGTTGACCAACAGGATGTAGCTTTTAAAAAGAACTTGTCATCAATAGTTTTGAAATGCAAGTATTTTCTTTATGCGTCCATACTTTCTGGACCGGTCTTTACTGGGGTCAGAGATGCCAGATATACAGATTTTTCTGTATTATACAGATTTTTGACCTTCTATACAGACAAGATATAGAGTACAGAAAAATACAGAATTTTGAAATGTTATACAGATTTCTCCAGAAAGCATGAAATTTGAAGCTTTTTGCAATAAATTTCTTGAAAACTTTATAAATTGTTGCTTAAACTTTAAAGAATTTATGAAAATTTGTACGTTTTCACACATGTTTAAGAAAAATAAATACCTGCAATAGTTTTAAACTGTCAGAAAGTAGTACTTTTTTTAGTTCCTTTTGAAATCTAGGACTCTCGGTGTCTGCTATACTCTCAAATACGGCGATACAGAAAAATATGTAATGTTACAGATTTTTTTTTGAAAAAATAATCTGGCATCTCTGATTGGGGTCATTACGACTCCATTCCATGCACTACGGCAGCGGGGTGAGCGTCAGCTAATGCATGAAGAAGGTCAACTCTATTCACAATCGTAGATCACTTTGTGATCTTCGCCATTGTTTATTTCAGTACACTTTAGGCTATATTTTATTAACAAATGTAACACGATTCATGTAAAATGTGATCTTCTTACGAGAAAAATGCAGAAAATGTAAACATTTCCATTCAAATATCAATCGCAATGAGAAGAGCGAGGGCTCAACCAGCCGCACCCAAATTGTGAGTAGTAATTTTAGAAGCAAAAGTAGATTGAAGATTGAAAATTGATAAGGTGTTGATGTGATTAGATTTTATTTTTCCATTAAACGTTGATCCATTCTAATATGCATTTACACCGCTGGAATCTGAAATAGTGTGATTTGAAGATATCACTTTGGTTTTGGTCACGATTTTGTTCTCTTGCATATATGAAGACTTTGACCATTTCTTCACTTATAATCTTACCCAACGTTTAAAGACTATCAAAAAAGCCACGATTTGATTTATCGCTTTGACATTTATTTTGTTCACTTTTATAATTCCGCTATTTGATGTGCAGCGGGGGTTTTGTTAAATTTTACGTTTGACCACTTCCGGTGGACTCCTGGAACCAATTCTGGTTGTCTCAAATGTGGTCTGAGATTATGTTCTTGTTAACTGTTCATCGAGTTACCTAAAAAGCTGAAAATTAATGTGATCTGAGGCTATTTTCTTGCTAAAAGTTCAACATTTTTTTGAAAAACCACGATTTTATGTATCGCATGCATGATTTTGGTTTCTTGTTCTTCTTTATGGCTCGACGTCCCCACTGGGACTTGGCCTGCCTCGCTTCAACTTAGTGTTCTTTGAGCACTTTTCCACAGTTATTAATTGTAGGGCTTTCTTTGCCTGCCATTGCATGAACTTGTAAATTGTGAGGCATGTACAATGATACACTATGCTCAGGGAGTCAAAGCCTTAACCAGGCTTGACAGAAACTCCCTCGCGAGAAAATGAGGAAGCGATTTTGGCGATTTTCTGAGGAGTGAAAATAAAACTCAGAAATCACAACGCAAATCCTCAACAGCACCGAGCGTGAGCTTGCCGCGCAGCGAGGAGTTCGTCCAACACTCATAATTTCTTGTTGTGTTTCTCACGTCCACTCACACTCAAAAAGCTCTCGCGAGTTCCACTCCCATACAAAGAAAGACTCTCGAGGCGAAAATCGCACTCAAAAAACCCGAAATAATCATCGACTCTTTTTTCGTTCCCCTCTTCCTCGCTCAGTTTTTATAGCCTCTCTGTTTGGGGTTCGTTCGCTCCCTCGCGACGAGGCAAAAGCAAAACACCGCTCCAGAGCGTGTTGCAAAACTCTTTTGATTTCGAGTAGGATTATCAAGCCTGGCCTTAACCACTAGGCTAACTGGAGACTTCTATTAAATCACTTCCGAAGGAACACCCGCAACCGATTCCGAAATATTATTACAAGTTCTAGATGTGGCCTGAGACTATTTTCTTGTTGGCCTTACATCAGATTATAAAAAAACGCCACTATGGTTCAGTTCCCTTCTATATTTTACCACTTCCGGTAGGCTACTCGTCTCGTCTCTAGTTCTGGAACACTACCGGTTCTCCCAAATATGGTCTGAGATTATTTGTTTGCTATCGTTTATCATGTTACTGAATCAGTCATTGATATGTTACATGTATTGGTTCTCTTTTACATTTGACCATTTCTGGCGGGACAACCGGAATCGGTTCCGTAACACACTGATATGGCTTGCGTCTATTTTTTTGCAACTGTTCATCATGTTACCTAAATAGCCGTGATACCTCAATCGCATGCATGGGTTTGCTTTCACTTTCGGCTCGGAACCGGTTGCGGAACACTACTGATAGTCTCTTAAATTATCTAAGCCTATTTGCTTGCAAACGTTTGTTAGGTTATTAAAAAAGCCGCGCTTTGCTATGTCGCATGCATGGGTTTGGTACAATTTTATATTCAGCCGCTTTCGGAGGGAAACCCGGAACTAGTTTCGGAACTACTGACAGTCCATAATGTGGTCTTAGCATAAAAGGTCATCAAGTTGTCGGAAAATCCGTGATTTGATGTGCCGCATGTAAAAACTATGTCAAATTTTATATACGGCCACTTCCGGCGTAACTCCCGGAACCGGTTCCGCAACACTACTGGCTCAGATATGGTCTGAGTCTATTTTATGCCAACCTTTCATTATCACAAAAGCCGCGCTTTGATATGTCACATGCGTGGATTTGGTTCACTTTAATATTTGCCCACTTCCGGCAAGACACCCGGAGCCGGTTCCGGAACACAACCGGTTCAGATATGGTCTGGGACTGTTTTCTTGCTAACTGTTCATCAGGTTATCGAAATTGCCGCAGTTTGATGTGTCGCATGCATGGGTTTGGATCACTTTTTTATTTGACCACTCCCAGTGGGTCATCCGGAACCGGTTCCGAAACTCTACCGGTTCATATATGGTCTGAGTCTTTTTTAATGCCAACCTGTCTTTGGGTTATAAAAAAAGTCGCGCTTTGATATGTCGCATGCATGGATTTGGTTCACTTTTATATTTGGTCACTTCCGGCGGGACATCCGGAACCGGTTCCGGAACACAACCGGTTCAGATATGGTCTGAGACTGTTTTCTTGCTAACTGTTCATCAGGTTATCGAAATTGCCGCAATTTGATGTGTCGCATGCATGGATTTGGTTCACTTTTATATTTGGCCACTTCCGGCGGGACATCCGGAACCGGTTCCGCAAAACTACCGGTTCAGATATGGTCTGAGACTGTTTTCCTGCTAAACGTTCATCAGGTTATCCAAAATGCCACAGTTTGATGTGTCGCATGTATGTGTTTGTTACATTTTTATGTATGGCCCCTTCCAAGGGTACTGGTCCGGAATACCTAAATGGCCATAACTCCGGAACGGCTGGACCGATCCGAACCATTTTCAATAGGAAACAATGGGACCAGATTCCGCGTCGAATGACCCGTCGGTCATTAAAATCGGTTAAGGTTTACTGCCAAAAAGTGATGTGAGTTTTTTTGTACACATACACACACACATACACACACACATACATACACACAGACATCACCTCAATTCGTCGAGCTGAGTTGATTGATATATGTGAGTCGACACTCCGGGCCTTCTATCAAAAAGTCATTTTTGGAGTGAACATATAGCCTTTCCAGTACACTTAGTGTACGAGAAAGGCAAAAAAAAGAGATAATGGAATGGAGAAAGAGTAAAGACTCTTTTGTGGCATATTAAAAACGATTCAAATTTGAAACACATTTTGATTAATTTACTCAAAATCTGTGCTTTTATCAGAAGGCCGGCTCCAGAGGTACGTTATCCTCCATTTGGGGCATTTGTGCCATCGCCAAAATAATAGCCTATTTCATCATCTACCTGAGGGAAAAGGAAGGAAATAAGGATAAGGATGGGGATAAGGATAGGTAGGGAAAGCGTACCACAATGGGTTCAAACAGCGCCCTGGAAAGGGCACTGTAATAACGCATAAAGCGAAAAAGAGCCTACAGCTCTTACCACAGCGGGTTAAGAACAACAGGATATCCTGAATATTCAGGTCTCTGAAGTCAATTTCACTTAATAAGTGTTTACCGAATACTCGGAAACGCAGTTGTGCAAAAACTGGACAGTTACACATCAAATGATACGAAGTTCCATAATCGGATTCACAGCTATCACATGCAAATGAATCGCCATGTGATAGCTGAGTCGGCAGTGGCCAGTCAATGCTTTGATCAGAATGCTGCAATTCTGCTTTGACCGATTTGTAAGATACTTCGCCACCCTTGGAGATGGCTCAGTACAATACAATTTGGTTTGACGACATGACTCCAAACTATATCGGAATAGCTGGCTCAGGGCCAATGAAGTCATTTGATGCTCCAGTACGAGCTAACTCATCAGCCAATTCATTTCCAGCGATGGAAGAATGGCCAGGTACCCATACAAGGTGAACAGCGTTTGCTGAATTCAGCTCCTCAATTTGAGTTCGACAAGCGATAACTATCTTCGACCTGGAGTTGGCCGAAGCAAGTGCTTTAATAGCAGCCTGGGGAGCGGACCTGGTGTGATGGTTAGAACACTTGACCATCACGCCGAGGACCTGGGATCGAATCCCACTCTCGACAAACTCGCAAAATCTGAGTTCTTCTGAAGGGAAGTTAAATGTGGGTCCCGAGATGAACTAGCCAAGGGCTAAAAATCTCGTTAATACAGATAAAAAAAAAATAATATCAGCCTGGCTATCTGAACAGAAATATATTACTTTGCACATTACGTGCTGCTGAAGTGCTGATTGCACTCCGCACATAAGAGCAAACATTTGGCCTGAAAAACGATACAGTGTCTACCAAGTGAATAAGACTGATGCAGCCTTAGCTCACGAGAATAAACACCAGCACCTGCTCGACCTTCGAGAAGGGAGCCATCAGTGTAACATACGATGCCGTCTGAAATACTTCTCTCTAGATAACCAGATGTCCACTCTTCCCGGGAAGGGAATTTCGTGGAAAATGTCCTATATCAAGACCAGCAATTGAAAAGGCCGCATCAACATTGCGTAAACAAACACGTTTCTGTCGACTTAGGGCCTTCTGGCATCCACCCACGCCTCTCACCACCATTAACAGAAAGCTTGATGTTTGCGCTTTATGTTAGTGGTGGTGAGGTGTGTGGATGGAGTTCAAAAGGCTTCAAGTCGACAGAAACATATTTGTTTACCAAATTTTGATGCGGCCTTTTCAATCGTTGGTCTTGATATGGAAGACTACAAGCAGAAGTTTCCTCTAGTAGACCGAGTAGCCGTAGACGATAAGTGCAAGAAAGTGCTTCTTGTTTGAGATGAATGTGTAGTGGAGCAACGTCAAAGAGAACTTCGAGCGCTGCCGTGGGAGTTGAAGAGAACGCTCCTGACATCGCCATTAAGCACATCCTTTACAGATGGCCTAACTTTGATTGGATCGTTCTCATTTCGCCCTTTTGCCACCACACAAGACATCCATAGGCCAATATTGCCCGAACAACAGTTGCGTAGATCCATTTGATATACTTGGGTTTAAGTTGTACCAAAGGTTTGCCGGCATTGCCCGAAGGTCACACAAGCTTTCTTGGTTCTGAACTCAATATGACGTGTCCAGGAAAGCTTAGAATCAAGAATGACTTCAACGTACTTTACCATATTGATTTTAGAATCAAAGAGACGCAAAGGTCGAACGCCATTACCGTTTCGGCTTTCCTTGAAAAAGACCAATAGATGTTTCACTCGGATTTAACGAAGGGCCATATTGGCGACACCAACCCCCAACTATCTGAAGAGCACTTTTCACCAGGTCGAAAGGGTACTGCTGATGCACATACCAACTAGCAATGTTAGATAGCAGCCGGCAAAATTATAAGAAGGAAAACCGCTATTATTGAGCTGCCTAAATTGCGTATCTGCTACGGGAATCATCAAAAGCAGCAAAAATACTACCCTCAGCATCACTAGCGTGCGCAGGGTTCATGCTTAGGGGGGGCACTACAATAATGGTGCAATATATGTATGATCATGGTGCAAAATTGAATTAAGGTGTTACACGTAATAAATATGAATTCTCAAGAAGGGGTTTCAACATGCTGTGATGGAAACATCGCTAAGTACTTCATATTGGGATTCTGGAGAAGGCTTCGGATGGTGATGGTTTCAAAGCAATGCGAAACATTAATATGAAGTCGTTATCTCGACTCTTATAAAATTTATTGTATGTAAAAAATACAATGGAAAATATCGAGAATATGATCAATTACAGAAAAAAATAATGTCGTTGTGAAAGAATTTCGATCTTGGACAATCAGTGATGCTAAAATTGGAGAAGAGCCATAGATTGAGTTAGAATTCCTAGATAGAAAATTTCGATCGGAATCCTTGTTGCAATCTATAGAGATTTCTCCAAACATTCGTGCATGAATTCATCCAGGAATTCCCCCAAAAATTATTCCAGGAATGTTTTCAGAAATTCCTCCAGGAAGCCTCATATATTTCTCCAGAATGCCTCCAGTGAATAATCTATGAATTCCTCCAGAAATTACTCCAGAGATTCCTCCTGAAATTTCTTCCAGGAAAAATCCTCTAGTAATGTCTGCCAAAATTCCCCAATATTTTCTCCAGGGATTCCTCTAGGAATGGCTAAACGGATTCCTCCAGAAAATCCTAAAGGAATTTCTCAAAAATGTCTTCCAGGAATTCCTCGAGAAACTCCTACTGGAGTTCCTCCAGAAAATTATCCGGAAATTCTCAAGAAATTTGTTCAGGAATTCCTCCAGTGATTCATCCATGAATTACTTCAGAAAATCCTTCTAAAATTGCTCCACAAATTCCTGCAGAAACTCTTTCAGAATTTTCTCGAGGAAGAACGCCAGAAATTCCTCCAGTAATTCAGAGATTTTTCCAGAAAATTATGCCAGAATTTCTCCAGAGAATCTTAAAGAAATGTCTCCCGGAACTCTTACAGAAATTCCGCGAGGAATTCCTCCAGGAAAACCTTCACGGATTCCTCCAGTAATTTCTCCAGGATTTCTTCAAGAATTTTTCCGAGGATTCCATCCGAAATTTCTCAAGGCATTTATCCAGGGATTCCTCCAGGAACTCCTGCACGGAAACCTCCACATAATCCTAAATCAATCTCTCCCAGAACTTTTCAAGGAACTCCTCCTGGGATATTTCCCTCCTGATTTTTTTCTAGGAAAAATCCTCTATGAATGCCTGCCAGAATTCCCCCAATATTTCTTCCATAAAATCCTAAAGGAATTTCTCACGGAACCCTTCCAGGAACTCCTCGAGAGATTTCTCCAAGGATTCCTCCATGGATTCCTCCAGGAAATTCTGCCAGAATTCCCCGAGAATGTCTCACGTAACTTTTCCAAGAATGCCTCGAGGAATTCCGCGAGGAATTTGTTCAGGAAATCCTTTACGGCATCTTTCATTGTTTCAGGATTTTTCCAGCAATTTCTCCAAGAATTCCCCCAGGGATTCATTAACGAATTTCTTCAGAAATTCCTCATAAAATTCCTCCAGGTATTCCTTCAGAAATTGCTCGAGTAGTTCCTACAGGTAAGTCGGCTCCAGAGGCACGTTCTCCTCCATTTGGGTAGTAGTTCCCAGAGTAGTTCCTGCAGGCATTCCTCCGAGATGCCTCCAGGGATTTCTTCCCGAAATTCTTCAACGGATTCCTCCAAAAAATCCTAAAGGAATTTTTCCCGGAACTCTTCAAGGAATTCCTCCAGGAGTTCCTCGAAGAATTCCGCGAAAAATTCCTTCAAGGAATCCTCCACGGAATCCCCTAGGAATTTCTCCATGATTTTTTTTCCAGAACTTTCTTCAGGAATTCCTCCAGGGATTCAATAATGAATGTCTTCAGAAATTCCTCCAGA
>NC_085137.1:18470157-18487751 GCF_035046485.1 Aedes albopictus
ACAGCTATGGCAGATTATGCACGAATACGGATTCCCGGATAAACTGGTACGATTGATCAAGGCGACGATGGATCGAGTGATGTGCATAGTTCGAGTATCAGGGACACTCTCGAGTCCCTTCGAATCTCGCAGAGGGTTACGGCAAGGTGATGGTCTTTCATGCTTGCTGTTCAACATTGCTTTGGAGGGTGTAATAAGGAGAGCGGGGATAAACACGAGTGGGACGATTTTCACGAAGTCCGTTCAGCTGCTTGGTTTCGCCGATGATATTGATATTATTGCTCGTAAATTTGAGACGATGGCGGAAACGTACATCCGACTAAAGAGTGAAGCCAGGCGAATCGGATTAGTCATTAATGTGTCGAAGACAAAGTACATGATGGCAAAGGACTCCAGGGAGGAATCACCGCCCGCCACCCCGAATTCATATCGACGGTGATGAAATCGAGGCGGTTGAAGAATTCGTGTACTTGGGCTCACTGGTGACCGACGACAACGACACCAGCAGAGAAATTCAGAGGCGCATTGTGGCAGGAAATCGTGCCTACTTTGGACTCCGTAGAACTCTACGATCGAACAAAGTTCGCCGTAACACGAAGTTAACCATCTACAAAACGTTGATTAGACCGGTCGTCCTCTATGGGCACGAAACGTGGACCCTACGTGCAGAGGACCAACGCGCCCTTGGAGTTTTCGAACGGAAGGTGTTGCGTACCATCTACGGCGGAGTGCAGATGAAAGACGGGACTTGGAGAAGGCGAATGAACCACGAGCTGCATCAGCTGCTGAGAGAACCAACCATCGTCCATACCGCGAAAATCGGGAGGCTACGGTGGGCGGGTCACGTCATCAGGATGTCGGATAGTAACCCGGCTAAAATGGTTCTCGAGAGTCATCCGACCGGTACAAGAAGACGTGGAGCGCAGCGAGCTAGGTGGGTCGAGTCCGTATGGAGACGACTCCTACGTACAGCAGAGCACACTCAGGCCATAGTCTGACCAGTAAGATAAGTTCGGGACCAAAAGTGATTTCACTCCATTGGAATGTTGTTTCCAAACCGTGTTATTTTAAATACAGCTGTATCGGACCGGCGCGTTCCGATGTTGTTCATTGTGTTTCCGGTTCAGGGGGTTTGCGGGTGATTCTCACCATTCAACGGTCACACCACTGACACGTATTGGAAGAAGAGAGGAATTCCACGGAGTCATGTCAGTCGATCCTGAGCGACCATTTCAAAAATATCTGAAACTTTGCACAGTTTTTTAATTTCATATAAATCGCCATTTTTTGATATTAAACCTTCATATTCACTCACGACTAACTTTTCAAAAGGGTGTATGCGAAAATAGTTCTAAAATATTCTAAAAGCTGTACAGCAAAAACGGATTGTTCGATTGTTATAAATTTTTCAGCAAAGTTAGATAACTAAATGATGATTCCTTAGAAAATATACACTGTAAAAAATTTCTTTTTCTACTTTGAAAAAATATGATCTTTGTCACAAAAACTCAAATATCTCAAAACCCTATCTTTTTACCAACTTCAATTTTTTAGGGGAAATGGCCCATTATATCAGCTATCTACCATAAAATTTTGGTGATGGTAAACTGATAAACAAAAAAGTTATGACATTTCAAACATTTCACAATTTTTACATTTAGTAACAAAAAAAAATTTTTTTCTGTGTAAATTATTTCGAGAATTATATTTTGATGCTGATTTTATTGTAAAGGCTACCGCCTGAATTAAACAAGTTGTTTTCATGATACTTTAGTTTGATTATTCGTAATTACTATAGTATCTATTTGAAACTTAGACGCGATCCAGTGTTGTGATCAAAAATATTGAGATTGTCATACTTTTTATTGTACGTGACTGGTGAAAAAATCCCTTGATAGTGTTGAAAAGCTGTTGATTATAAGAAAAATGGAATTGAATTTATTTTTAAGACAAAAGCTGTATAATAAAAGTTTTATATACGCGTATACGTCTAGTTTATCCGCAAAATAAATCCCTCTTACACACTTATTTCTGAATTGCCTGTTCGGTACTTTTTTGACGAGATTATAACAGCAGTACGATCTCGGTAGTTTCGATAATCGATTTTACTGAGGCTCAGTAAAACAACTGTCAAAATCGTATGGAAAAGGTAAACAATGCATTTTTGCTGAACGAGTTCGGTGCTCAGCAGTTTTAATCTCGTCAAAAAATTACCGAACTCGGTAATCAAAATTAAGTGTGTAGAGAACAGACTTTATGATCGGAAGAATGCGAGTAACTTCAACAACAACAAATGCATAAGAGGTACATACCACAGACAAACAGACGAAACGCCTAGAACAATTTTAGTGAAAATTCATCGCACAGTTCACACTATCACCACCTGGTGGAAATGTTTCACGAAACACTGCGTTGTGCAATATCGTCATCAGAAGGCGCTAGTGTGAAACGTCAAACGCAAAGAAAAACGACGGGCGCTCTTCTTGTTATGAAAGCCACAACCAAGATTCAAAATGATTGTTGAAGGCGTGGTCAATGAAAATTTCGCCAGTGTTACGTTTGTTTGTCTGTATACATACCTGACAATGCTCACGAAAAAAACAAAAAAATACTACCGCTATGAATATTAAAAATTGTATAGTATTTTTTTTCTTCAGCCACCAACACCAAACAAGTAAGTTAAAATTAATAAGTGATTTTGTTTATTATAATCTAACGAACAAGATGAACAGTCGCTTTCTCAAAGGTCTTCAACTCAACGCTCTCTTGTAGACCGTTTGATGAAAAAAAATGTTCAAAAGAGTTACGAAATCTCACCGAAAGCACCATAGATAAACTGAAAGAGACTGGTTATGCCCAAATGTCCACATTGTGTACAAAATTACGCATTTGCACGTCCTGCCGTCTAGAATTTGACAAACGAGCCATCTGTATATCATCGGTAAAGCAGGGCGCAGGAAGTTCGAAAACGACAACAACTGAGAAATTGCCATCAGCGACATCTGTTTAAACAATTTAATTACGCCCCTTTTCAAAAATGCCCTGTAATATTCTTCAACATCTATACCCATTTCAATATTTTTAACGTTGCAAAACACGCTTTCAACATTCATCTTGAAGAAGAGGGAAAACACTTGTCCTCAAATGTAACAGCAAATTAATGAATAAACGACTAATGCGCGGAGGGCGTGATAAAATCGGAACATTACTGTACATAGTATATTATATGTAAATATAATATATAATAAAAACAACTTGTTTTACTCACGCAAGGCCATTAACAATAAAATCAGCATCAAACTTCAATTTCCGGCCGAAATAATTTACACTAAAAAAAATTATTACTAAATGTGAAAATTGTGAAATGTTTGAATTGTCATAACTTTTTTGTTTATATTCATGGTAGATTGCTAATACAATGGACCGTTTTCTCTAAAAAATTACGTTGGTAAAAAGATAGGGTTTTGAGATATTTGAGTTTTCGTGACAAAACATGATATTTTTTAATGTTAAAAAAGATTTTTTTCACAGTGTATATTTTCTTAGGAATCGCCATTTAGTTATCTAACTTTGCTGAACAATAAAATCAGCATCAAATCGCGATTCCCGGCCGAAATAATTTACACAGAAAATTTTTTTTTACTAAATGTAAAAATTGTGAAATTTTTGAAATGTTATAACTTTTTTGTTTATTAGTTTACCATCACCAAATTTTTATGGTAGATTGCTAATACAATGGACCGTTTTCCCTAAAAAATTCAAGTTGGTAAAAAGATAGGGTTTTGAGATATTTGAGTTTTTGTGACAAAAATGATGTTTTTCAATGATAAAATAGATTTTTTTTCACAGTGTATATTTTCTTAGAAATCACCATTTAGCTATCTAACTTTGCTGAAAAATTCATAACAATCGAACAATCCGTTTTAGCTGTGCATATTTTTGAATGTTTTTGAACCATTTTCACATACACCCTTTTGAAAAGTTAGTCGTGGCTCTAAATAAAAATTTGATATCGAAAAATGGCGATTTAGATGGAACTGAAAAACTGTGCAAAGTTTCAGTTCAATAGAAAATCATGAATTAAAAATTTTCCTTAATTTTGATGCTGTTGCTTGGAATCGCTCAAGAGTCTCCTCACATTGACAGGTGTCGAGTGCTGCCAATTTGTTGGAAAACAATGCCCTAATGGAAAGTGTACCACTGTCTCATCCCAAGACTCCACCTCGCCATCCAGTTCGGAATCGAAAGAAAATAAATACCGAAATGAAAAACTAGCATTCCGGAACTGACGGAGCAGGGAAATGTTCTGTGGACCACATCGGCGTCAGTTGGTCAAAACAAATAACAAAAATAATCGAATGAAAATCAAACTTTGGAACTACAGTGGACGCGGTGGACGAAACCGGGATGAACCATAGCTGTTTGTGTCACTTGGTGTTTTTTTTTCTGAGTGAAACAGAGCACAGCAATGAAAGGATTGAAAAAGCAATTGGGCCAATTGTCATATTGGTACTCGAATCGAAAAATTGGGTTTCGATTTCGGAGAAATGGCCAGTGATACTTTGTGGTAGAGTTACATTTTATTTGCCATGTAATCGAAGATAACTGATAGAGAGTTGGATCTCTTGGGTATCGATTGAAATTTTGGCACGTCATTATTATTAAAACAAAAGGTTTGCAAGTTTGTTTACGTTTTAAATTAATCTGCAGCTTACCTAGTGTACAAACAAGATACTGGTTGAATTTGATACGATATAGCGAGAAGTGTCCAAATTAGAATCGATGTCCAAGTGGTCCAACAGTGGGAGTCAACATGGCTATGGAAAACAGCATGGTTTGTTACTTAACTACCGAGATAGTTGCTACCTACTGAAATATTTCTGCTTCTTCTGCCCCTATGCTGTCATCTGAAAAGATTCACGACTAATCAAAGTTTAATGTTCTTGGATTAATGCCGTCTATCTGGCGCGACCGGTAAGCCAATCCAATCGATGCTGATGACGACGCAACATTGCTAGATGGCAAACCAAGAATTTTTAAATTGGTCAACATCGATAAAGGTTCTCGCGTCTGTCTGTCGCAACCGTCATGCAGCCGCGCCGTCGACGTAACTGCTGTCGTTTCATGAAATAGTTAGTCTTCTGTCGGTTCGCTAAAACCGTGTGGTTTCAACATCTTTTATAGCCCAACATCAGGTAGCCGAGCTCGAAAAACTCATAAATCATTCCAGGGGTGCCCGCGAATGCATCCGCATGCTTACTAGTTCATTGGAGTTTAGCTGTCTCGTCTCGGCTGAGCAACATAGCCAGACACGAGGCCCCATCCAGCAGAAATGCAACTAACGAACGTTCTGAGAAAATTTCGCACAAAAGGCAATGCGACAATAAAAACGATCTTTTAATTGAATCAACATCCTTGAGATAAACCTTCCATCATTGACGGCGATTATGATGATGACACGATGCTGATCATGATGATGATTACCACACCTTTGGCTTTGGTTTGAGACTCGTTTGAACTCACACCGGTTTGGGATCTGGATGCAGAGGCACATATGATGGTGAATTCCTTGTTTGAAGTAATTTAATCAGCATTAGTATTATTGTCGGTTATTATTACTGTAAATTAAACTCGACATTTATAGCCATGATAAGTGGCGGCAACAATGTTTTGAGCTAATCCGACAAGTAGGGTATTTTAACCAATAGTGGACCCCTTAGTAGCTGAAAATTGCTCTGATCGTTAAAACAGTATGATATTCCAATTAAATTGCCCCTGTCAACGTTTGCACAGCAAGTTCTATGTCTTTCCTGCACATTGCACACAAAAACCTTACCAAACCACCCTATATTTCCCATAAAATAATCATTTCAAATCTGGCTCAAATTATCCTATAGTGGTCCCCCCGGGGTCCACTATAGGATTGTTGGGGTCCACTATAGGATAAACCGTATTCTCTTACCATGTTAAAACGGAGACAATAGTGGACCCCCTTGGATTTAACCAATAGTGGTCCCCCAGATTTGTTTACATTTACAAATTTGTTCAAAAAATCAAATTATTGCTTTCCAGCGTAGCTCCACCACTTGTAACTACTGGCTAGGAACATGATCCATCGTCTCCCGGTGGAAGTTCACCGGTAAAAACAGATTTAAGCAGGAAAATTAGGAAAAATATAAGGGGGTCCACTATAGGTAAGGGGTCCACTATTGGCTAAAATACCCTAGCTATGAAACAGAGTGATTTAAGAAATCGGTTTAGTTTACATTCAAGTTACTACCCAAGTAACAATTTCTATGCTTTCTACTCTTAGACATTATTTATGGAGGTTTTGTCATTGATTGGCAAAACCTTTTCAGGTTTAATGAAGCATTTGATATTGTAGAGCAGTTTTAATATCACTTGCCACTTTAAAACACTTTATAGACACCTACAAGTCTATTCAATAAAACTAGTTTGCTTGGCCTTTTGCCGAGCAAAACTTTTATTCTAAGCGGGCTGTTAAGAGCATATTAAGACTCAACTCAAAAACTTGTTTTGAAGCCGCTTGCATGGTGTATCGCTTCGGCCTTAAAACGTAATAACCTGCATAAAGTCATAATAAAGCAATCTTAAACCTTGTAGGAATTTGAAGTGTAAGCATTAAAACAAGCTCAGGAATGTAGCTGCTTTGCGATCCCTAGGAAAAAAGATTTAAGATGAACGACGAACGAAAACTTATGATTTCTTTCTTCACTATTTGAACTAAACTCCTTATTTTTCTCTATTGTGCTTTCTCACACTATATACCTAACCTAATGCTCGAGCAGATAAAACAGCAGCTTCAAAAAGCACGTAATACCTTAGAGAAGCTTGCGAAAAAAAAACTTTCTGTTTGTTTACATTATTGACGGCAATCGGCCAGCCAGAGAGTTCTTAAGAACAATCAGTCTGTAGACGCCTTCCTTAGAACCAAATAGTGTTTAGGTAGCGCAAATAATGTGTGCTAAGTAGAAGAAGGTGTATGCTGGGCTTTGCTTCGTATTCCTCAAGAACAGCAACTCTAGAATATGTTGCTTGTACACAAACTGATCTTAAACAATCTCAATCAAAACCAAGAGGGTTTAACTTGACGGTATCCATATTTTACGTCATGATGTTCTATTCCTGCTTGCAAATTGTAAACGCCATGTTGATATTTGCATGCATAATGTTGTGGGCGGGATTGAAATTTTTATATTTGGTATAACAAAAACCGCAAACTGACGAGGCGCTTCATACATTCAGTATTAATTTATAGCATTATACGAGAAAACTTTTATGGCATGCGCTTTTCTGTTATAGAAACAGAGTTTTTTTTCCGTTTTCTTTGCGACTAAATATTATTGACATGGCTGGTTGACATGATTTTGTTCCTATTTCGTCATATTAATTTGCGATTTACTGCAATCCATTTGATTATTTAAGTTTCGGATTCATTATTAGGTTCTAATCGTTCATTCAAGATGGTATACCAACTTTGATACGGCTTGTTGCTTTTTTACTACCTACACAACAGATCTTATCTATGCTGTATAGTAAACTACAGGAATGTGTCATAAAGCCAAGTAGCATGTAAAACGTTTTAAGGAAAGGTTTTAACGACCTCCTGTAGGGTGGGCCCTTTCGAGCTTTATAGGGTTTCAACATGGTTTTATCAGAGCTGTTAGGATTACTAAGCTTTAAAATGAGTTTTATTGTTTTGAATTTAACAACAGCTTGTAGGCAATAAAAAAACTAAAAATGTTACTTGGGCCGATAACTTAGAAAGTTGGTATCTTTGGAAAAGTTGACCAGTATGACATAAGCTTACATAAAAATGAACACTTGTTTCGCAATTCTGCCACTAGGCGGCGCTAGTGAACATGCGAATTTGAGAAATCTCATAGCTTAGAATCCTGATAACTTAGAAAGTTGGTGTCTTCGGCAAAGTTGATAAGTATGACATAAACTTACATAAAAATAAACACTTGTTTCGCAATTCTTTAATTATTTTTAATTCTTTTAATTCGTCTAGTAGTTTCAACTGGCATACTCTTAAAAATTCCACGGAGGATTCCTTTCGAGTCCGACTGACATCAAGGTATACAATTGATAAAATGTGCATGCTGCCCAAGGGCAGAATTTCAAACCAAGTATCTCATCAATGAAGAATACAGTCTCTCCAAGATTGCAGAATTCTGAGCTATGAGATTTTCAAAATTTGCGTGTTTACTGGTGCCACCTAGTGGCAGAATTGCGAAACAAGTGTTCATTTTTATGTAAGTCTATCTCATACTGATCAACTTTGCCGAAGACACCATCTTCCAAAGTTATCAGGATTCTTAGCTATCAAATTTCAAAAATTTGCAAGTTCACTAGCGCCGCCTAGTGGCAGAATTGCGAAACAAGTGTTAATTTTTAAGTTTATGCCATATCGATCGACTTTTCCGGATACCAACTTTCTAAGTTATCGGGGGAAGCAACACTAGTTTTGCCAAGCCGAAAAATCCCAAAAAAGTCGAAAAAAGACGAAAAACCCCGGTAAACGCCACCTGATGGCAGAATTGCGAAACAAGTATTTATTTTTATGTAAGTTTCTGGCATATTGATCAACATTGCCTAAGACACCATCTTTCTAAATTATCAGGATTCTGAGCTATGAGATTTCTAAAATTTGCATGTTCACTAGCGCCACCTAGTGGCAGAATTGCGAGACAAGTATTTGTTTTTATGTAAGTTTATGTTATACTGATCAACTTTGCCGAAGACACCAACTTTCTAAATTATCGGGATTCTGAGATATGAGGTTTTGAAAATTTACTTGCTCACTAGCGCCGCCCAGTGGAAGAATTTCAAACTTCGCAACTCATCGACAGTAAGTTATTGGCGTACCCAACAACTTTTCCGAAGACACTATCCTTCCAAAATATCAGGGTCTAGAGCTGTCGTCGCATATCGTAACGTTTGCTTGACAACCTGATATGGTTCCTGTAGTACAATTTAGCATCAAACTGTTGATGGTCTCTCTAGCGGCCAAGTTGCCAACTAATCATATGAACCAAAGTTCTAAATGGTAGATCTTATCAAGCCCTAAAACTTTGCCGAAGAAAGTATTGCGCTAACTCTTAACACACCCGAGATAATAGGCCACACCCCCAAAAAGCCGAAATCCCATAAGCTCTTAGTTTCCTATTAAGCGGATTCCTATTGCGCCCCCGACCAGTGGAGAGTCCCTCACGGTAACATGCTAGCGCTTATCCAGTTTTCCGAGTGGTCCTCGCTACTCCCTTTGTCCTCGGAAGGCGGGCAGGGTCAACCCCGCCCGCGCCCAACTGCTTGGCAGACATCAAGAACTGATGCCCACGTGCAACCCGATCTGACCTGCCCGTAAGGAAGGGTATCACTCCTTCAGGCCCTATCAGATGCACCCGAAGGTTGCAGACAGCAGGGTCTCACCTACCCCGCCTTTGCCGGGGACCCAGTAGACCGACGCCACGACAGCACCGCTACCGGGACTTCCTCTCCGCGCCCACTTAATCGATCTCGACCGCAGGGCACCGGTATGACCTACGAAGCCGACTTCGAACCCTGGACCACCTCTTGTACTGTATCTGGACTAGCCATTCTACGAGTCCACGCGCCACCTCCTCTGTAGCTCCCAGACGATATGGGTGATAGCCATTGAAACGGCGTTCCAGCCAAGCTCATCCCTACACATCCTCTGGACCAAATTGTCCGGAGTTGTGTCCTCCCCGCATGTGGCAAGCATGCGGTCACGCATTGTGCGAAAACGCGGGCACACGAACAAAACGTGTTCCGCCGTTTCCTCTAAACCATTGTACACTGGGCATTCGGGAGAATCCGCATACCCGAAACGGTGTAGATACTGTCGGAAGCAACCATGACCTGTAAGGACCTGTGTCAGGTGAAATGTAACTTCCCCATGTCGCCAATTAATCCAACTATCTACCCTCTGTATCAACTATGGGTACACCTTCCTTTGGTGGATCTGTCCCACGCGCGCTGCCATTTTACTATAGAGGCCATCCTGGCAGTCCTGCGTATGCCTCTTGTGCCGCGCATTTCGAAGCACTCCATGTCCTCACTGATAAGAATGCTGATAGGCACCATACCAGTAATGAAGCAGAGAGCGTCGTGTGACACGGTACGGTACGCGCTCGCAACCCTCAGGCACATAAGCCTGTAAGTACTTTCCAGCTTCGGTCGGTAGCATTAGTACTTAGCGCGGTGCCCCACGCCGGGCCGCCATACCTAAGTATGGACGTAGCAACACTAGCCAGAAGCTTGCGCTTACTGGTGTACACCGCAGAGCTATTGAACATCATCCGGGACAGTGCCGCAATAGCTGTGGAGGCTCTTTTACAGCTACCGAAGGCAAGCTTATCGTCGATCATCACGCCCAAGTATTTGACGGAGCGCTTTGACAAGATAGTGCACTCTCCTACACTGATCTCCGTCTGCTGCTCCGACTTCTGGTTGTTTACAACCGTCACCTCTAGACTTCGAGCATAATATCGTCGGCAAATCCGACAATCACCACTCCCACTGGGTACTCTAACCTCAACACCTCGTCGTACAAGACATTCCATAACACCGGACCCAGGATGGAACCTTGCGGGACTCCTGAGGTTATGTGAAAGCACTTCCGACCCACCTCCGTGTCGTAAACTAGTACACGATTATGAAAGTAGCTTTCGAGAATCTTGTACAGGTACCCCGGTATCCCCAGACGCAAGAGCGCATCGGCAATAGCAGACCAGCTGGCGCTATTGAACGCATTCCTTACATCCAGAGTCACTACCGCACAGAAGCGAATTCCCCTCCTCTTAGTCTCGAGTGCTTTCTCGGCGGTTTTTGTAACCGACAAGATAGCGTCTACGGTGGTCCTCCCCTTTCGGAAGCCGTACTGGTTGCTCGAAAGACCATTTTCGCCCTCGGTGAACCTCAACATTCTATTGAGGATGATCTTTTCGAGCACCTTTCCCGCCGTGTCAATCAAGCATATTGGTCTATATGCCGACGGGTCTTCGGGTGGATTCCCCGCTTTTGGCAGTAGTACCAGGCTCTGCCTCTTCCAAGCTTCTGGGAAAACTCCCTCGTCCAGGCATTTCTGTATAGCAGACCTGAACATCTTGGGAGCCTCTGCAATAGCTACTTTTAAGGCCAGGTTCGGAACTCCGTCCGGACCTGGGGCCTTACCTACGCTAAGGGGCTTAACTATCCCCGAAAGTTCCACATCCACAAGTCCTACGAAAGGAGGACTAGGATCATGACGCGGAAAAAGTCCTCCAATGATCCCCTCCAACATCTCAGGAGATTGCTCTGTAGGAGCCATCACACCTCTCGTCTTGGCCATAACGATCCTGTAGGCGTCACCCCACGGGTTCGTATTGGCACTCCTCAAAGCAGGCCTTTTTGCTTGCTCTTATCTAGGTCTTAAGCGAGGTTTTTGCAGCGGCGAACACCACCCGCTGTATCTCTGGAACGACCTAAAAGACCTTGAGTGAGAAAATTAAAAAAACACCGAATAACCCGGTGTCCCGAAAATAATCAAAATTATCAAAATCACCGAAAGTTCTGTGAAAATAAACAATGAATCCAGTGAATTTGACTGAAAAACATTTTCAATCTTTACAGTTTGTTCGTTGAATCATAGAATCACCAAAAAATCCGCTGTTGAGATTTCTGTGAAATTTCACAATATTCTGCGATTCATTCTTAGTATGCATTATTCCACCATGTCTAAAAAACTCAAATTGACGGTATTAGGTACAGTGGAGAGTGCTAAAACCAGCTATCCAAATAGACCAACACCCTGCACTCCCTGCTTGTATGTTAGACTTTTCCAAGAACTGAGGTCATACTGAAGAATGATCGAAAAATTTAATTAAAACAGTACAATCACAAGAAATACTTTGCCCTGAGCTATGAAGAAACACCCCACACACAGTTCAAAGTTGCACTTCAGAGCGGCTATGATTGAAATTCTTCGACCAGATGCAGTATCAATTTAAATTCAACAATCGATTCGAAGGAATGCACTGAAACTAAGGTGCCGTGCCGGAGAAGATGGAGGTCAGAGGAACAAATCGATCTAATTTCCGTTCAAACAAAATTCCCTTTCCCCTCATCTTCCGATACGAAAGACATCCATCGAGACAAAGTACTCGATTGAAGTCCGATGCCTTCGAGACTTGACTCGAGAGCAGAGTGGATAGGTACGAGTCGTCACTTAGCAAAGGATAATAATTTCCATCCGGTCTTGCCTTTCATACGGAGCGACCAGCCCACATCGCATCGATTGAGGACGGACATTTCTCGGGCAAAGCTGATTATTCATTTGTGTTTGCGATTTGATTGGAGTCTTAATAGCTCAAGAGTCAGGTAGATCGGAGCTGAGTGGATGCATAAGTACTCCCGTACCTTCTTGTGCGGCAATTCTAGGGAACAGTCGTAGATGGAATTGTCATCATAAATTGCACCGCTTCGTAGGAGGCTACTTAATACCTAACGTCGTAAGCTGATTAGCTTTATCGATTGAGCTGTTTCAGATTGTGGTTACCGGTTGAATAGCGTTTGTTATCAAGCTCCCTCTCTCTGAATATTTTAACTGACCCACGACTTAACAACGGAGCGCAAGCGAAACACGCTGCACATTTTTTTCGTCTATCTGAACGTGTGCTTGCCCTTGCTATATTTTTGGCTTCTGAATCTAGTTTCGTGATCGTGCTCATGCCTCTCGCTTTGGGGTGGGAATAATGGGCTGTATTCATATTAACGTTGATCGATTTTATCTCACTGCCACTCTAGCCATGTAGGGTTTGTCGAATATCTGAAGTTCAACTTTTCAATTACTTTTTGTGACAACTTCTACAACTCGGCTCCGTGGCTTAGTTGGTTAAAGCGCCTGTCTAGTAAACAGGAGATCGTGAGTTCGAATCTCGCCGGAGCCTTGAAGAGGGTATCTTTTATTTTTAATCACCCTTGTACTCATCACCTTGATATTGAAGGCCACACCGGTCACATTCCAACGAACGCCCATTCCGATGAATGAAATCAAGACGTAGTAATTCGAACAGAAATAAATATTTCCACCTTCTACGAACCCTGAGAGCACGATACCACGCATGTTTATTTTCATGTTGCTTTCCTCACTTCTGCTGGCGTTTTTTTTTTTCATCCGAGGCGAAAACAAGGAAATAAACCAACGTGCGAGGCAGTGTTGGGAATACTCACTAGGGAAAAATTATACTCACTTGCTTCTATCTCAGTCCAGAAGCATGCTATCAAAAAATGATATTTGAAGGACTTTTAGATTGTAGTTTAATCTAAAAGTTTGCCGAATAAAGTAAAGATCGCAGATGCATACCAAAACCGTCAGAGAGCTGTGAGCACAAGGTGAGTATGAATTACACGAATTTTACTCACCTTGTACTCACAGCTCTCTCACAACTTTGGTATGCGTCTGCGATCTTTACTTTATTCGGCAAACTTTTAGATTAAACTACAATCTAAAAGTCCTTCAAATATCATTTTTTGATAGCATGCTTCTGGACTGAGTTAGAAGCAAGTGAGTATCACTCTTGCAGGTGAGTATTCTCAACACTGGCGAGGAGTCGCGGCCAAGTTCGATGCAGCGAGTTCAATGTGAGAAAACGGAAAAACATTCAGGTCAGAACCAACCCCCCCGCGCCACACGTTTGCCCATTTCCCACGATTCGATTGACTGATTCTGACACTTTCTTGTTAATAAACAAACCGAGTTCTTATTTACCTCCACCTCCACGCGTGTACAATTTGAGATCGCTTGGAGGCTGCTGTCGGTGTGCAGCTAGAGTTCAATGTTGCCCAGCTCGGCGTCTGCGCCAACGAACGACACTATCCAGAACACAGAACATCTCCACACGGATGAAGTAAGTACCCTAATAGAAATGTTCAAATGATATACGATACCCAGTATTGTATCAGTACATTACATTTTCAAGTGGCTCCCATATAACCTACGAAAAACTAAATCTAAGAAGCAACAATATTACTTATGATTATGAACAGTACGACATATCTTTAATACTTATTACATTTATTTTTTTTTTCATAAATTTGATTGTTTAGAAGAAAGATTACTTAAATTTTTCGATGGTCGTGATTGATCATAAATGAAATGTATTAAAAAAAAAAACAGTTATAATTTAATTAGTTCTGTATTGTTGCTAGGGGTGATGCACAAATTATGTCACGCAAAAATTGACTAGACTAGACTAGACTAGACTAGACTAGACTAGACTAGACTAGACTAGACTAGACTAGACTAGACTAGACTAGACTAGACTAGACTAGACTCGGGCCATATCTGAACCGGTAGTGTTCCGGAACCGGTTCCGGGTGACCCGCCGGAAGTGGCCAAATATGAAAGTGAACCAAACCCTTCATGCGACACATCAAACAGCGGATTTTTCGATAACCTGATAAACAGTAGGCAGGAAAACATTCTCAGACCATATCTGAACCGGTAGTATTCCGGAACCGGTTCTGGGTGTTCCGCCGGAACTGGCTAAATATGAAAGTGAACCAAACCCATGCATGCGATACATCAAACAGCGGCTTTTTCGATAGCCTGATGAACAGTAGGCAGGAAATTATTCTCGGACCATATCTGAACCGGTAGTGTGCCGGAACCGGTTCTGGATGTTCCGCCGGAAGTGGCTAAATATGAAAGTGAATGAAACCCATGCATGCGATACAACAAACAGCGGCTTTTTCGATAGCCTGATGAACAGTGGACAGGGAAACATTCTCAGACCATATCGGAACCGGTAGTGTTACTGAACCGGTTCCAGATGTCACGCCGGAGGTAGCCAAGTATAAAAGTTAACCAACCCCTTACACACGACGCATCAAATCGCAAGCTCTTCAGGCAACCTGATAAACGGTTAATAAAAGAGAATAGTTTCAGATCATATTTGGATCAACCGATAGAGTTCCGGAACCGGTTCCGGGTGTCCCGCTGGAAGTGGTCAAATGTAGTAGATATCAAAACCCATGCCTGCGGCACATTAAACAGCGGCTTTTTAAATAACGTGATGAGCGATTAGTCAAAAAATAGGCTCAGACCACAACGAAGATCTTTATGAAGGCTACCGATAGTGTTCCAGGACCGATCTAGGGTGTCCAGCCGGAAGTGGGCAAATGCCAAAAAGAACCAAACCTATGCATGCGACACATCGAACCGCGATCTTTTTTTAAACCATGAGGAACGATTAGTAAGAAAATAGGCTCAGACCACATTAGAGGCTACCGATAGTGTTGCAAAACCAGCATTGGGTGCTTCCTAGGGTGCTTCGCAGGAACTTCAAAAATGAACAAAGTCAATGCAAGCGATAAATATGTGTAAGAAAACAAAATCTTGACTGAACTAAGGCCACATACATACAGACGTCTTACTCTACTCACTCTCCATCGTCCTTGTTTTCAACGGTTGAAACAAATATTAATCGTTGTTGCTCGTTTGACGTCTACTCACTACCAACATCAAGCCGCAGTGAAACGCAACCTGATTAGCATTTGGCGATTATTTTTTCGTAACGATGAATATAATAGCAATATGTTACAAATGATATGTCTGTTTGTCTGTACTAAAGCAATCTCATCAAATCACTGAGGTGTAAAAATATACAGTAGGATAGGTCAACGTTATATGAGAAAATTATCGCATCAACCCCGGAGAAAGTTTTTTCAATCCTCTTTTACGTCCAAAACTACTGGGAATTTTTTGTATGGGATTTAGTATGGGCAATTTCACTTGCTTGCATTTTTTGTCAAATTTTACATGAATTTTGTAACTTATGATAATAAAATATAGCCTAAAGTGTGAAGAAAAAACTATGTCGAAGACTGTAAAGCAGGGCTGTCCAGCATACGGCCCGCGGAATCGATGAATGAAACTTGGCCCAAAGATTGAAATATTTGAAGATATTTCACATTTAAATAAAATTTAATATTAAAAATAAACTCGAAATAGGTAGAGTGTTTTGTTAAAAAATTTCAAAGATAAAAAAATTTAAATACATAAATTTAAAATTTTTAAACTTGAAAGGTACAGCCAAATTTGAAGCAGAATTTCAGCAAAATTTACAGAATTTCAGAAAACGTTGCTGCTGAACAGCAGAGTTTACTGAACGAATCAGGGAAGTTTGCTGAATTTCAGCAAATTGTTTGCTGCAACCTGCAGTTCGGCAAAATTCAGAAAAAAAGTATTCAGGGTGATTTTTGCAAAAATCAATAATTCTTGCTCACATTTGACCCAAATGATGTCAGTGTTGTGATTTGCCGTGAGAACGGGTAATCGGATGTACAAAATTTCACTGTTGCATTCGTGCTTTCGAAATTTGATGTCGAAATTTAATGTCTGGCCCGTCGACTGGTATGGAGTATCACTTGTGGCCCGCGGCCACGAAAGGTTGGGTAGGCCTGCCGTAAAGTCATCTGTGATTGTGAAAGACGTTATATCCTAGCTTGTAATTATCGTCTTGATGTTGATCGGTCTTCAGCGATAGTGAAGGTGCTCAAGCAGTCAACTGAAAATTCTGATATTTTTCAGCCCAGTCGTATAACGTAACGTCGGAATATGTTCAATTAATAAATTTACCAATTTTATTAAAATTATTGCTTTTTTAAATAAGGTATTCTCAGGATTCAGGAACAGTTCGCATTACGTCGACGGAAAGATCATGCTTCGGAATAATGGCCCTAAGCACAGAAACTAGCTAAACAAACAATAGTAGAAGATTCCAAAAACAGGGACCGAATTCTAAACCGCCCGATAGGTAGGAGATTGTCCACATCACGACGGTTTCAAACCGAACGGACTCAATAAATACCAAAACTTCCGTATGACATTTTAAGTTAGGCAAGGCCATCTTGACTAGGAAACCTTGACCGATTGAACTCTTGAAAAGGCCCCATACAGATCGAAACGTCGGAAAAAATCATAAGCTAGTGTTTTCGATTTTCCCAAAAGGCTGAAGCCAACATTCTGAAGCAAAATCATCCCAGTCGTATTCCAACCAAGGAAAGATCATGAGTACATGTTCGACGAGAAAGGCACTATCACCACTAGGTGGATTAATCTGGTTTTTATTTCGTCATTAGGGTGACCAATTTTGGTCCTAAAAATCAAGGTTTTTAGAAACTAAAATTTCTAATCTAATCTAATCTAATCTAATCTAATACATACGCAGCCAGTACAAGAAAGCATCCTGGAAAACAATCGGGTTAGATTACGCCCGATTATTTTTCTTGTCAATATTGATGCTTGTGACATATCAATGATATGACACAAGCGTCAAAGCGGCCAGGCCTACTGCGCAGTATTTAACGCAAAGATGACTCTTGGGCCCATATAGCCGAGGCGGTAAACGCACGGGTATTCAGCATGACCATGCTGAGGGTGACGGGTTCGATTCCCGGTCGGTCCAGGATCTTTTCGTAAAGGAAATTTCCTTGACTTCCTTGGGCATAGAGTATCTTCGTGCCTGCCACACGATATACACATGCAAAATGGTCATTGGCAGAGG
>NC_085137.1:18488251-18513251 GCF_035046485.1 Aedes albopictus
TATTCTTTCAGAAATTCCTCGAGAAGCTCCTTCAGACATTCCTCCAGAAAGTTTTCCAGGAAGCCGCATATATTTCTCCAGAAATTCCTCCTGAAATTTCTTCTAGGAAAAATCTTTTGGGAATGTCTGCCAGAACTCCTCTAATATTTCCTCCAGGGATTCCTCCAAGAATTGTTCCACGGATTCCTCCAGACAATCCTAAAGGAATTTTCCATGGAACTCTCCCAGGAATTCCTCGAGAAATTCCTCCATGGGTTCCTCCAGAAAATTCTCCAGGAAATTCTCAAGACATTTCTTCAGAAATTCCTCAAAAATTCCTCCAAGAATACTTTTAGAAATTTCTCGAGGGAGAACGCTAGAAATTCTTCCAGGAATTCCTCCCGGGATTTCTTTAGAAAATCCTCTGGGAATTTATGCCAGAATTTATTCAGCGAATCCTGAAGGAATGTCTCCCGCCGGAACTCTTCCTAGAATTCCTCCAGGAATTTCTCGTGGAATTCCTACTGGGAATCCTCCTTGCATTCCTCCAAGAAGTTCTCCAGAACTTTTTCCAGAAGTTTCTCAAGGAGTTCCTGCAGTGATTCGTAGAAATTTTTTTTCAGAAATTCTCAAAA
Source organism: Aedes albopictus (assembly GCF_035046485.1). Taxonomy (NCBI): domain Eukaryota; kingdom Metazoa; phylum Arthropoda; class Insecta; order Diptera; family Culicidae; genus Aedes; species Aedes albopictus. The sequence continues at coordinate 18,488,866 of NC_085137.1, forward strand.
AAATACTGCAGAAATTCCCTCAGAAATTTTTCGAGGAGTTCCTTCACACATTATTTCAGAAATTTCTCCAGGAAGCCTCGTATATTTCTCCAGAATTTTCTTAAATATAACCTCCAGGAATTCCTCCAGTAAATACTCCAGGAACTCCTTCAGAATTACCTCCAGGATTTGCTCCAGAGATTCCTCCCGAAAATCCTAAAGGAATTTCTCCCGGAACTCTTCCACGAATTTCTCCTGCAATTCTTCGAGCAATTCCTCCAGGAAATTCTACAGGGAATTCTCAAGGACTTCTTCAGGGATTTTTTCAACGATTTATTCATGAATTTCTTCAGAAATTCATCAAATATTTATTCAGAAATACCTCCAGCAAATCCTTCAAAAAATCCTCAAAGAATTTCTGCCAGAATTCCTTCAGAGAATCCTTATGCAATGTCTCCCGGAACTCTTCCCAGAATTCCGTCAGGGATACCTTCATGGGTTCCTCCAGGAATTTCTCTAGGATTTTTTTCCAGGAATTCCTTCATAAATTCCTCCATGGATTTCATCAGAAATTTCTCAAGGAATCTATACAGGGATTCCTCCAGGAATTCCTGCACGGAATCCTCCACATAATTCTAAATCAATTTCTCCCAGAACTCTTCTAAGAATTACTCCAGGGATACTTCCATGGAATCCTCATGAAATGCCTCCAGGGACTGCTGCAGGAATTCCTACGGGAGTTCCTCTAGAAAATTCTCTAGGAATTTCTGCCAGAATTCCTCCAATATTTTCTCCAGGATTTTTTTTGTAGGAATTCCTCCAGGATTTTCTCCAAGGATTCCTCCAGGATTTTATCCATAAATTTCTTCGGGGAGTTTCTTCAAAAAATCCTCGAAAAACCCTTCACAAATTCCTCGAGTTCCTCCAGATATTCCTCCAGGAAGCCTTAAATATTTGTCCAGAAATTCCTTAAAGAATTCCTCCAGGAATTTCTCTAGTCATTCCACCAAGATTTCATAAATGAATTCCTCTAATTCAGGAATTTATCCAGAAATACCTCCCGGAATGCAAACAGGGATTCCTTCAAGAATTACTCCAGGGATCCCTGAAGGAATTCGTCAGGTATTCCCCCAGAAAATTATCCAGGAATTTCTCCTGGAATTCCTCCATGAAGCCTAAAATATTTCTCCAAACGTACCTCAAAGAATTCCTTCGGAAATTCCTCCAGGAATTCCTCCATTATTTCCTTCAAAAATTCCTTCAGTAATTCCTTCATGAATACCACCAGGAATTTCTGCAGGGATTTCTCAAGAAATTATTACTCGGATTATTCCAGAAAACCCTAAAGAAATTTCTCCCGGAACTCTTCCAAGAATTCCTCGAGAAATTCCTCCAAGGATTTCTACAGGATTTTTCTCAGAATTTTTTTTCTAGAATTTCTGCAGCAATTTCTCCAGAAATTTCTCCTAAGATAACTCCAAAAATTTCTCTAGTTATTCATCCAGAAAATTCTTTAAAAATTCCTATATTTATTCCTCCAAGAAGTCCTCTAGGTATTCCTCCAAGAATTCATCAACGGATTTCTTCAGAAACAAACTGATTCCCGCTCCAGTCGGGGAAAACTTTTCGTCAGCCGGAAAATTCTCCGTTGGGCCACTGGGTGTTAAGTGTGTTGTCTGTTGTCTCGTATTAGTAATGTTCAGTCTGTTTAGCCTTTGGCTAAAGACGGTGTAGTGTCTTTCTCCCGGAGCTCTTCTAGGAATTCATCTAGGAATTCCTCGAGAAATTTCTCCAGGGGTTCCTCCATGGATTTCTCCAGGGTTTCTTCCAGTAATGCTTCCAGAGTTTACCACAGGAAATCCTCCAGGGGTTCGTCAGTGAACCCCTGCTGGAATTCTTCCAGAAATTTGTCAAAGAATTTATCAAAATATTTCTCCAGAAATTCCTCCAGAATTCTTTCACAAATTTCTCTACGGATTCCGCCAGGAATTTCTCTATGAACTCCTCCAGGAAATTCTTCAAGGATTCCTTTAGGAATGTCTCCAGGGATTCCTCCTGAAATTCCTCTAGGGAATTCCTTCAATATTTTTTTCAGGAATTCCTTTAGTAGTTCCTACTGGAAATTCTACAGGAATTTCTCTAGACTCCTGCAGCAGTTTTTGAGAGCTCTTATCAAGAATTCTTTTAAGCAATTCTTTAGTAATGCCTCCAGGGATTTCTCCAGAAGGTCCTTCAAGGTTTCCTCCTGAAATTCCTCCATGGATTCCTCCAGGAATTTCTTGAGCTGGTACAGTGATTCTCAAAATGATCCACGGAATGCTATTTTGATGCGCGAATTACAAAATGATATATAAAATTCAATTGTGGCGTATAAGATGCCTGGATGATACAATGAACACCAAGAAGGTATCAGAAGGCCGGCTCCAGAGGCACGTTATCCTCCATTTGGGACATTTGTGCCATCGCCAAAATAACAGCCTATTTCATCATCTACCTGAGGGAAAAGGAAGGAAAAAGGATTTGGATGGGGATAGGGACAGGTAGGGAAATAGGAAAAATACCCTGGAAGAGGGTACTAACGCACAAGCGTACCACAATGGGTTCAAACAGCGCCCTGAAAAGGGCACTGTAATAACGCATAAAGCGAAAGAGAGCCTATAGCTCTTTACCACAGCGGGTTAAGAACAACAGAATATCCTGAAGATTCAGGTTTCTGAAGTCAGTTTCACTTAATAAGTGTTTACCGAATACTCGGAAACGCAGTTGCGCGAAAACTGGACAGTTACATATCAAATGATACGAAGTTCCATAATCGGATTCACAGCTATCACAGGCAAATGAATCAGCTTGCTGAATATTCGCCATGTGATAGCTGAGTCGGCAGTGGCCAGTCAATGCTTTGACCAGCATGCTGCAATTCTGCTTAGACAGATTAGTTAGATACTTCGCCACCCGTAGAGATGGCTCAGCACTATACAATTTGGTTTGACGACATGACTCCAAACTATTCCAATATTGTCTGTGTTGAGTGACAGCCCAGGTGTGAATCTGAAGCTTAATCCAACACTTCGATATCGGAATAGCTGGCTCAGGGCCAATGAAGTCATGTGATGCTCCAGAGCGAGCTAACTCATCAGCCAATTCATTTCCAGCGATGGAAGAATGACCAGGTACCCATAGAAGGTGAACAGCGTTTGCTGAATTCAGCTCCTCGATTTGAGTTCGACAAGCGATAACTATCTTCGACCTGGAGTTGGCCGAAGCAAGTGCTTTAATAGCAGCCTGGCTATCTGAACAGAAGTATATTACTTTGCCCATTACGTGCTGCTGAAGTGCTGATTGCACTCCGCACATAAGAGCAAAGATTTCGGCCTGAAAAACGGTGCAGTGTCTACCAAGTGAATAAGACTGATGCAGCCTTAGCTCACGAGAATAAACACCAGCACCTGCTCGACCTTCGAGAAAGGAGCCATCAGTGTAACATACGATGCCGTCTGAAATACTTCTTTCCAAATATCCAGATGTCCACTCTTCCCGGGAAGGGAATTTCGTGGAAAATGTCCTATACGGAAAATTACAAGCAATTGTAAGATCACTTGGAGCAAGAACAATTTTGTCCCAATTCACCAAAAGTGAAAACAACGAGGTGTGTGTTGATGTGCGGTTCACAGGAGTTTCCTCTAGTAGACCGAGTACCCGTAGACGGTAAGTGCAAGAAAGTGCTTCTTGTTTGAGATGAATGTGTAGTGGGACAACGTCAAAGAGAACTTCGAGCGCTGCCGTGGGAGTTGAAGAGAACGCTCCAGACATCGCCATTAAGCACATCCTTTGGAGATGGCCTAATTTTGATTGGACCGTTCTCACTTCGCCCTTTTGCCACCACACAAGACATCCATAAGCCAATATTGCCCGAACCACAGTTGTGTAAATCCATTTGATATACTTGGGTTTTAGACCCCAAGTTGTACCAAAAGTACGCCGGCATTGCCCGAAGGCCATACAAGCTTTCTTGATTCTGAACTCAATATGAGGTGTCCAGGAAAGCTTGGAATCAAGAATGACTCCAACGTACTTTACCTGTTCAGTCACATCAATTTCAGAATCAAAGAGACGCAAAGGTCGAACGCCATTACGGTTTCGCCTTTCCGTGAAAAGAACAATAGATGTTTTACTCGGATTAACCGAAAGGCCATATTGGCGACACCAACCCTCAACTACCTGAAGGGCGTTTTGCATCAGGTCGAAAAGGGTGCTGATGCACATACCAACTAACAATGTTAGATAGTCGTCGGCAAAACCATAAGTAGGAAAACCGCTATTATTGAGTTGCCTCAATAGCGTATCTGCTACGAGATTCCACAAAAGCGGTGATAAGACTCCCCCTTGGGGGCATCCACAAACACTCAGTTTCCTAATCCCTGCCAGACGCAATGTCGAGAAGAGATATCGGTTTTTGAGCATTTGGTGAATCCAATTAGAAATCATTGGAGATATACCATGACTCCGTGCGGCTTCCAATATGGCATCGAAAGGCACGTTGTCAAAGGCACCCTCGATATCTAAGAAAACACCCAAACAAGATTGCTTTTGAGCGAATGCTTTCTCGATATCGTAAACAACCTTGTGTAAAAGAGTCAAAGTGGACTTACCAGATTGGTAGGCATGTTGGTTCACATGAAGAGGCACGTTGGCCAGATGAACATCACGGATGTGATGACCCACAATGCGTTCTAAGCATTTCAGAAGAAAAGAGGTCAAACTGATAGGTCTGAAACTCTTTGCTTGTTCATACGACGCACGACCCACTTTCGGAATAAACTTTACAGTAATATCCCTCCAGGATTTGGGAATATACCCTGTAGCAAAACTGCAAACAAGTAGTTTTTTCAAAACATGTTTGAAATAATCAAATCCCTTCTGAAGCAAAATAGGATAAATCCCATCTGCCCCAGGAGATTTGAAAGGAGCAAAGCTATTAAGAGCCCACTCAATCGATTCTATAGTTTCAATACTCCGAGCCGAAGCTAAATAATCATAACTACAAGAAAAGACATCAGGATCATCCGAAGATGTAATATCCACACATCCAGGGAAGTGTGTGCTGAATAAGCATTCCAGAACTTCCTCATCAGAGGAAGTCAGATCGCCAGATAGGCAAACGAAGTTCGTTCACCCGGAAATCCTTAGATTTCGCAAGGATTTTGTTTAACCGACTGACTTCACTCAAGCTGGAAACATTTGTACAAAGGTTTTTCCAGCCGGATCGTTCAGCAGACCGGAGAGCTTTCCTGTAGGCCTTGCGACCCGACCTGAAAGCCTCCGAACCAGCCGAACGTCGTCTGTTCCAACTCTTTCTGCATTGTTTCCTGAGTTTCGCCAGATCAGAGTTCCACCAAGGAGTTCCTCTTGTGAACTTCACAGACCGTAGAGGGCATGCTTCTTCAAAAGCTTCCACGATGAAGGTCGTTGTAGTATCAACGGCATCATTTAAATCACTTGGAGTGTCAATGGATGGTGAGTATCCTTGAAATTTGGCCTCAACCAAATCAGTAAAAAGATCCCAGTTTGTTTGCGAAGTAACATTTGAATGTTCAAAAAAGATGTAGCGATGGTCAGATAAAGATTATTCATCTGACACATGCCAATTGGTCAGTTCGGACTAATTCTACTAGAGCAAAGCGTTATGTCTAACACTTCCTCCCTAGCAGATACCATGAAGGTTAGGCGGTTGCCTATGTTAGGTAATGCAAGATCTGTACTATTTAAGTACTCCATCAAACTGGAGCCTCTCGAGTTATTGTCTGAGCTGCCCCAGATGATATGATGAGCATTAGCATCACTACCAATAATTAGCAAAAGGCCTTTTAAAGTACAGTATGCAATGACTTGCTTGAAAGCATCCGTAGGGGATGGTTCATCATTCGGTAAATAAACCGAACAATATACGTATTTCCTGTTGAGGTTTCCAACAGATACATCAATTGTGATAGCACATATATCTCTGGTGGTTAGTTCAGAGATGAGTGTAGCAACTATTGCGTTGTTGACAAACACACAGGCTCGAGGCATGACACGTGAATTTGCCATTTCATGTTTACTGAAAGTAGCAAACACCGGGTTCAAAAGGTTTCGTAGATGGAAATTCCCCTTACGCAAGTAAGGTTCTTGTACTAATGCCACTTGGGCTGTACCATTTTGCATAAGTCTGCAAAGATTGATCATTGCTGCTCTTTTTATGCTGAAGATTGATCTGAGCTATCCTAACCGTAGCCACTACCCAAACTAGGTAAGATTAAAAAATAACAGCACAACAAAGAACAACAGCAATAAAACCAGATCGGTATCGATTGAAAAACGCCAAAGGCGAGGATACACAGAATACACTGTGTAAATCGCATAATGCGTAACAATAAAGGTGAAAATTTAACCTAATTAACAACATCTTCATAATCCCGCGCTTATTAAGCCTCAAGTGAGACTAAAGAAGGGCAGCTGATTGTCTCGGAGAAACACAAGGTCCACTTGCTCCGGTAAGCGCAGTAAGGGCAACATGTGCAGGGTGCCCTGGTACTCCACAGGCTCCGTTGGCGGTTAGGTTTTTATAAAGACACGGACAACGTCTTCAGCTTTCGGCTGTACAGACTGTTTTAAACTTAACATTAGACAACGGACATCGGAGCATGCACCAGTGGAAACGGGGAAGAAACTATTCTCACGAAAAGTTTCAACGCCCGAAGCGGGAATCGAACCCTCACCCCATAGCATGGTGCGATTATAAGCTTGGTGACCCTAACCGCACGGCTACGAGGCTCCACAACCATTCCTTCCCCCATTCCCCTTCCCCCATTCCCCTTCCCCCATTCCCTAACCATTCCTTCCTAAGCACAGTGAGCATAAAGCCGCATCACACCATGAATTAGGGGTCACATGTTGGTGGATTCTTACCACCGGAACAGGCGGTCCGTAGTGTTATTCTTTGCTAATTGAGACAATCGCTACCGACACTACACAGCTATCTAGGCTGATCGAGAAAAGAAGTTAATATTGATGATCAACTTCATACGGACCTGAACAGCCTACAAAAATAACTAGGGTTCTTCAATAGCTTGCCTGATAAAGTGCCGTGATAAAGTATGAACGGCCAATTCACTTGGAGTGTCAATAAATGGAGAGTATCCATAAAATTCCTGAAACGCGATGTTTGTAAAGTAATATTCAAGTATACAAAAAAGATGTACAATCACAGCACAAAAAAGAACAGCAGAAATAAAACCAGATGAGTATCGATTGGAAAACGCCAAAGGTGAAGTTACACAGAATACACTGTGTTAATCGCATCATGCGGAACCATATAGGTGAGAATTTGAACTTATCAATGACTTCTTCATAATACCGGTCTTAATCAGCCACAGACTTGAGACTAAGAAAAGGCAGCTGATTGTCTCGGATTAGTACATTAAAGGCAAAACACGGTGGAGGGTGTCCTGGTACTCCACAAGCCTGAGGTATATAAATAATTCCTGCATGGTGGCCTCTAAGGCGAAGCTCCATCGTCGATATCATTTGTTCAATTTCCCAAAAAAATACTAACGATATTGATTCTGTTGCCATTCACGACAATTGTCCGTGTCCGTTCTTTTCCGTTGGCGGTCGTTAGCCTCCGGCTTCGGCCCTCCGGAAGCACATTCTCCGTGTTTTTAATCCGTTGTGAGGTGTCAATGGCACGTATGTTTTTTTTTCGGGGATGAGACAAACGGCATTAGAAACACCTTTTGTGCCGGAGAAGTTTTTGTTCTGGTTTCTTTGCTTCCGAAATTTGTCACCTAGAAACGCGCTGTTAGATGTATCGTTCCCACTTTGTACCTATTGTGTGTCGAAAGCCGGACGGATTCATTTTCCATTCGGTGAATTGCTGGCTGTGAACAGCTGGCTACATGGTTAGCACAGGAGCAACAGGGAGTGGTGCAGATTATGTGAGCACAATTTGAAACATGAGCCAAAGATTTGTTCGTTTTATGATTTGGTGGTAGCAGTTGTAGAGATGATTTTTTTTCGGATGTGAAACACGATAATTGAATCAGTGAATGAATGCAGTTCAGGTTTAATAAATTTTGATTTGTTGCAGATGTTATAGTTGCAATATTTGAATGTACAACAAACTCAATATTTTCTTATGAAAGAAAAAATCTCGACTCCTTTAAACATTGTTTTTGTAAATACCGAAAAAATACCATTTGTTACTATATTTATCAATATTTCAAATACAACGTTTTTATAATTACGAATCATCTATTCAAGGACCAAGGTAGGTTTCAATGAAAGTGGGTATAGCAACAAAGTATCATATGAAACATGGTGTCATTATGATAAAAGCCAGAACGATGATTCGACTGAACACAGTTTAACGACAAATTGATTCGAAATCATTTTACAACTAAATAACTACCCATCAATCATCATTATCGGCAGCGATTAATAGTCACTGTTCAGATCTCCCATAGCTGAAACATGGACGTCTCATAAAAAGTGAAATTCCATCGCCCATGGAACCGGTTTCGATGTCACAGAACATTGATCTCTAACGGCACCACTCGTAAAAAAGTACAAATCACCTTCAGCCAAGAGCTGGGCTTTTGTCACAAACTCCGTTCCAAGAAGATGGAAAAAGTCATCTTACCAACAACGGAGCTAAGCCGCAAATCCAAATCCCCAACCCAACATTCTTTCTTGCCGGGTTCTCGCTTTCTCATCTGCATATCTTCGAGCTGTTCGTACGTTTCTTGCAGAGACTAAATTCTCTCCAGCTCCATGTTTCCTGATTACTATAATCAGCGTCATCAAGAAACACTTTCATTCATTCTTCTTTATGGTTTTTATGTTTTTTATTGCTAACGCTTTCATACTTCTCCATTTGCGTCGTCGCGTTTGGGGAGCCAAGAGTGCTCCCTTAGCCTTGAGGAGCCCCGGATCGGAAGAATAAAACTCTTCTAACGGAGAAGCCTCTTCGCTCGAGAAACTTCTGCTCGTGGTGGTAAAACGAAATCGAAATGCGAATAAGGAAAACTTTCTCTTTCGAAGCAGCTTGAAAGTAGAAGACGATGCAATGGAAGGATGATGCACGACTATGGTTTTGGCGCGTTGCCATCACTAGAATGAGATGGGGAATGTGATCTGGATTAATCGAGTATTCGAGCGGAAGATTAAGTATACGGTGTACTTTGCAGTGTGGTTTTAAGATGTTAGTTTTCAAATTACAAATCGATTATGCATGATTATGATTGGCCTTTTCCGCTGATTTTTTGGCTTGGGAAACGTTCATTTCAACCCTTGAATTTTTTTGTCTATATCGTTCGTCACACGTTGCTAAGCCCCGGACAGACAGACAGACAGACAGACAGACAGACAGACAGACAGACAGACAGACAGACAGACAGACAGACAGACAGACAGACAGACAGACAGACAGACAGACAGACAGACAGACAGACAGACAGACAGACAGACAGACAGACAGACAGACAGACAGACAGACAGACAGACAGACAGACAGACAGACAGACAGACAGACAGACAGACAGACAGACAGACAGACAGACAGACAGACAGACAGACAGACAGACAGACAGACAGACAGACAGACAGACAGACAGACAGACAGACAGACAGACAGACAGACAGACAGACAGACAGACAGACAGACAGACAGACAGACAGACAGACAGACAGACAGACAGACAGACAGACAGACAGACAGACAGACAGACAGACAGACAGACAGACAGACAGACAGACAGACAGACAGACAGACAGACAGACAGACAGACAGACAGACAGACAGACAGACAGACAGACAGACAGACAGACAGACAGACAGACAGACAGACAGACAGACAGACAGACAGACAGACAGACAGACAGACAGACAGACAGACAGACAGACAGACAGACAGACAGACAGACAGACAGACAGACAGACAGACAGACAGACAGACAGACAGACAGACAGACAGACAGACAGACAGACAGACAGACAGACAGACAGACAGACAGACAGACAGACAGACAGACAGACAGACAGACAGACAGACAGACAGACAGACAGACAGACAGACAGACAGACAGACAGACAGACAGACAGACAGACAGACAGACAGACAGACAGAGATTCATAAATTCGTTTAATTTTGTAAAAGCACACCGAAGAATCATTGGAAGTCGTTTCAAATGATTTTATTGTCATCATCTTCACATTGACTGCACACCGCAATGGTGGTTTAATCGAGCTGGTTTTTTACTGTAATACCTATAATTCTCTGAACACGCGAAGAAAAGAAAACCATTACGATTCGTAGGTTTCGTGAGTTTCTCCAAAGAAGTTAGAATAAAAACTCTGAATTGTTTGCGGTTTTCGTCACTTTTTTTCTTTGCTCCGTAGCAGATAGATGAAGTCTGTAACTCTTAGCAACTTCTGCGACTGAAAAAGTCATCGTCGCTACGCTACGTTATGAGTTATGGCACGGTAAGCAACGACAATGGAAGGTTCTTTTCATTACGATCTTCCAGTATCTATCCGCTATTAATGCTCTCGAAGGGGAAAATAATTCTAAACAACAATGGCAAAGGAAATGCCCCCTTTGACTGCAATAATAGATTCCACCGTTCTCGTAATGGGGAGGACAAAGTCACAACGATTCTCGCATCAAGCATAAAACCTGTCGATGGCAAAACAGCAGTCAGCCCATTTGCGGTTTCCAGTGCGGTGTCTACTCCATGGAACGAGTTTCAGCTGCCGACGACGACGCGGTCGCATCTCATTTGCAAAATCGGCTCCAATCGAAAGTCGGACGCTAACAAAAGCGCGCCTCTGAGTAGGTATGTGCGCAAATTCAAAAGACTCCGTATCTAGAATAGGCCTCTCCTCATCTGCTGCACCTAGGTCTTGTGCACGAACGATCCATTCAGCAGAGGACTCATACGCACACCCAATTTAAATTTATGAATGTCAAACATCACAAACCAACAAAGCCGTATTGAATACGCGTTCTTTTGAAAATATTCTCAATACCGTAAGCCGAACCACTGCCACTTGCCGGTGAGGTGCTATCGCCTTGGCTGAATCGGGTAGAGACACTCCACATTGGAGATAGTCACTCAGTCAGTATATGTTGATACAGGCATAATAACAAAAGAGGTCTCCCACCTCACCTTTCTAGACAGGCGCAGAGGTCCATCGCCGTCGCGCGCCTTCGTCGATGTCGTCGTTTGGGACAACGTCCGGCAGCGACATCAGTTCTGGCAATCTCTGAAATCAACCAACCAACATCCATCGTCAGCCAAGCGCGAGGGACATAAACACGACCACCGAACAAGTGGCATTCTATTCAATACTCTTTAGCTTCCAGAAGAACGGTTTCTTCTATCACACATCACTCGTAAATGTTGACGGAGCCAACGGAACTATGCAGAACCAGTAGCTAGAAGTTGGCAGTTTGAAAGAATCGAAAAACTATTGTTAAAATTAAAATGTCTGCATCAGATGTGTTTTCAATTTTGTTAGCTGTATATGAATACAAGCAATAGTAAATGAATAATAGGATAATTCGTTAATTGTTGAATAGTTAGTACCAGTCTTGTGCACTCCCACCATCATAATACAAAAAAGCCGCAACATCAACATTGCCCTTCTCCCTCCATCAACGCTACACGCAGAACTCGATGTACACAGCGCAACGAGTAACTTTCACACAGCGACCGAAAAGACAAAAGAATTCTCACGCAGATTTGTGTAACACCGGATCAACACAAAAAATGTGCTGATCCGGTGTTACACAAACCTGCGTGAAAGTTCTTTTGTCTTTTTGCTCGCTGCGTGAAAGTTACTCGTGCGCTGTGTTGTTTCATTTAAGGGTGCAGAGCCATGTCACTCACTGCTGGGTGACTCTCATCTGAAAGGGCCAGGATGAAGGTCAATTTGTTAAGTAGTATTGCATGGCGTAGCAAACACAAACATAGCACGCCCTATAAATAGAATGCAAGGCGTAGAACAAAAACTCGCTTCGGTGTTTCATCGTGTGGTTCGAAAACAAGAGACGATCGCTGCTGCTGGAAGTGGTTGACACTGCTTTGAACGAGGGTTAGCTTGAGTGGCTTTTGCGTGAATCGATTATGTTTTGATGGACTGCGTTTGTCGTATGAAGTGATGGTCAAAGCGAGTGTCGTTCGACATTAACCATCCTGAAATTGCACAACCCTGGTTAGTACATACTTGAATTTTCGTTTCCATTTGTTTTCCGTGCATGATTCCCCGGTAGTAGAATACCATCCAGTGAACGTATAGGGTATTGGTTCCCTTCTTAAGCATGTGGCTCCCATTTTCATCCTACGAAAAACAAAGGGTTGAAGCGCTGTTTGTTTTATTTCTTATTTTTGTATTTTTTGTTAGAAGTGATCACCCTTGAAAACAAAAGAACGGAATCAATCGGTGCCGTAATCGCTTGTTTTCGCTTGTTTATCAGTGCAATCCGATAGTCGAAATTTTTAATTACAGTCAGGTCTTTTTTTACGCGGTTTTTATTTACGCGGCCGCGTAAATGATAACTACATACAAAAAAAAATCATCGTCTTATTTTTGCATGATTCGTCGAGAAATGGTGAGACTTTTTTTACGCGGTTTTCTTTAATTTTGAACTGAGTTTTTTTACGCGGTACGTATCCTCCGCGTAAAAAAAAACCTGACTGTACTTGCTATGCTCAAACAGGCCAGATTTTCATTGTTAGGTTTCATGGGAGTTTCAAAAGACTTTCGGAAGGATTTCCGGGAGGTTCTGGGGTCTTCCAGGAGGACCTACTGGGATAAAGGGGTCTTTAGAAGAAGTTTCAATGTGCTTTCAGAGAGGTTCAAGGCATTTCAAGGCGTTTAGGGTGGTTTCATTTTGCTTCAAGTGGTTTTCGAATATTTCAAGTGTAAAACCGCTAAAATTCCTTCAAACCCCCCTGAATCACCCATGAGGCTCCTTGAAACTCCCAGGAACACCATTGAATTCCGTTGTAACACCCTTGTAATCCCTTTAAATGTCTACAAAACCCCCTCTGAGTGATCTTCACCCATGGAATGCCCCTGAAAATCCCTAGAACTCCTCAAACATTTTGAACCCCTTGACACATTTCCTGAACTCCATTCAAATTTCCTAAAACGCCCTCAAAGCCGCCATCAGAAACCCCTTGAGACCTATAGATAACTTCTGGAACATTCCTGAAACTTCCTGAAACCTCAGGAATCCACCTGAAACTATCTGAAACAGCTCTGAAACATGTTTCTAAAACCTCTTGAAACTCCTCGGAACGCCTATTAAGCCCCAACCCACTGGAATGCCTATGAAACACCCTGAAACCTCCTGAGGCCGCCGATAACACTACTGGAACGTCCATGAAACCCACTGGCACACCCCTGAAGCTCCCTGAAACGCCCCTGAAACTTCCTGAAACCTACTGGAACCTCCACAAAAATTCAGAAACGCCTTTGAAATTTCCTGAAACGCCCTTGAAATTCCTTTAAAAAAAAGAACGTTCCTGAAATCCCCTGAAACCCCCTGGAACGCCCGTTAAACCATCTGAAGCTGTACACGGTCTGCAAGTTCACTCATTTCTGAACTAAAGTGAAACAGCTCAAGAGATGAGTAAATCCCCGAGTGAAAAACTTGTCACAGAAGAGTCACGGCGGCGCAGGTTTTTGTGGCACAGAAGTTATGATGGCTTGCTTTTAACAAATAAAAACTTACTTGCTAGAAGTACGTCACAGTGACTTCTGTGCAACAAAAATCTGCGCCACCGTGACTTTTCTGTGACAAGTGAGTCACTTCGGGAAGTGTGTTGTGACTAAGTACTAAAATACGATTTACTATTTTACGAGTTGTCCCACTTCAGATCAGGTTTGTGTAAATTTTGCTTATTTTAAAATCACTTTTATTTTTTCTTAAAATGCATGAAATGTTCATGAAACCATATGGAACGTCTCAGAAACCACCTCAAGAAACAATACTAGCTGATTAACAGTTTCTAAAGTTTGGATAAGAAGGGTTTGTTCCACTTTTGTACAGCCAAAATGTTTCTCAGGATTCCGAAATCCCCTGAAACATCCCAGGAAAGCTCATGAACCTCTTAAAAATCCTGAAGCTCTTTCAAGCTTGATACTTTGTAGTATTTTCTACGACGGTAATGATACTACGTAGAAGTCAAGCCACGGTAGATGTGAAAAAAGGCTATAGGTTGCAGGGGATGCCAGGCTGTTTCAAGGGACTTTGAGGGGCTTTAAGGGGCGTTTCAAGGTTTTACAGACGTTTCAGGAAGGTTTCAGATACGATTTAGGAGGGGGTGTCTGGAGGTTTTGGGAGTTCAATGATGTTGGGGTGTTTGTAGGGGCTTTTCAATGCATTTCAGGGCGTTTCAAAGATTTGCAGGTATTGTAATGCCTTTGAAACCCGCTGAAAACCATCCATAACTTTCTAAAATTCCGTCGGACCCCCTGTAACGTATCTAAACCCTCCCAAACATCCAAAAATGCCTATATAAGGCGTTACAGAGGCTTCTTAAACCCGCCGAAAATCCTCTGAAGCTTCTTGAAATTACCCTAAAACCCCCTCAAACCCCAAATAACGCACCCAAGACTTTTTTTTTTTTATCTGTATTAACGAGATTTTTAGCCCTAGGCTAGTTCATCTCGGGACCCACGCTTTACTTCCCTTCCGAAGGAAGAACCCACATTTTGCGAGTTTGTCGGGAGTGGGATTCGATCCCAGGTCCTCGGCGTGATAGTCAAGTGTTCTAACCATCACACCAGGTCCGCTCCACGCACCTAAGACCCTGGAACCCCCTAAAACGGCTCTGAAACATCTCTGCAATGTTCTGTAACCCCTTGAAAAGCCCCTATAACCCCTTTGATGCATCCTGAGATTCCATAAAATGCCCCTGAAGCCTTCCTGAAATTTAGTCACGTTGATGACCATTAGACCTCGCAATGTTTCAAGCAACTCGATATTGTGGTAATTGGACATCCCGTGAAAATACACATGGTCTCCAATACACTTTGAAGCTTTATTTACAATGCTTAAATCCTGTATCATACCTAAATTGTTAAGAATATTCGATGCATGTAGTCTATAATGCTGGTGGAGCCTTAGTGAACAACTTGATACATTCATGGGATATTCCAGGCTATCCTAACTTTTCTTGAATTTCTACCTTCAAGGTCTACAGGCTCTACTCTTGTTTCCCTTCACTCCGTTGGCATAATACTTTCCCGATTGTGTCTGTTGTTTGTAGCTCATAATAAACAGAGAATCTGTGTATGTGTTGCTACTTATTTGGGTGTTAACTGGTACACAGATGGACCCCATTGGATTTTGAAGTATGAATCGCAATATCTGTAAATCTCAGAAAACTTTTATAAGCGGATACAGGCAGAATACAATATATGCTACTCGTACAGCCTCAAAATGCAATTTAGTAACATTCACTTGGTGATCTAGGTCATCCATACTATTCTGGAATTGAGACTTTCAAGGTTTACAAGCTTCACTTTTAACTTATGTACTTTACTAATCAGACTAAGGCCTGGATGGCCTCTGTTGTACATATTAGCCGTCTCCATTCCACTCGGTCCATGGTTGTTTGTGTCCAGTCCCGCACTCAGCGTAGAGTCCGCAGATCGTCCTTCACTTGATCGACCCACCTTGCTCGCTGCGCACCACGTCTTTTTGTACCAGCCGGATGACTCTCGATAACTATTTTAGACGTGTTGCTATCCGACATCCTGATGACGTGACCCGTCCACCGTAACCTCCCGATTTTCGTGGTGTGGACGGTAAGTGGTTCTCTCAGCAGCTGATGCAACTCGTGGTTCATTCGCATCCTCCAAATCCTGTTTTCCATCTGCACTCCGCCGTAGATGGTACGCAACACCTTCCGTTCGAAAACTCCAAGGGCGCCTTGGTCCTCTGCACGTCCATGCTTCGTGCCCATAGAGAACGACCGGTCTAATCAGCGTTTTGATAGTTAACTTCGTGTGACGGCGAACTTTGTTCGATCGTAGAATTCTGTGGATCCTAAAGTAAGCTCGATTTCCTGCCACAATGCGTCTCAGTTTATCCGGGAATCCGTATTCGTGCATAATCTGCCATAGCTGTTCTCGATCGATTGTATCATACGCCAATTTGAAATCGATGAACACGTTGTATCCGCGGCATTTCTGCAACACTTGGCGGATGGCGAACATCTGTTCCGTTGTAGCGCGTTCACCCATAAATCCAGCCTGATATTGCGCCACGAACTCTCTTGCAATCGGTGATAGACGGCGGCATAAAATTTTAAAGAGTATCTTGTAGGCTGCGCTCAGTAGTGTGATCGCGCGATAGTTCCCGCAATCCAACTTGTCGCCCTTTTTGTAGATGGGACACACGATACCTTCCATCCATTCCTCTGGTAATAATTCCTCCTCCCAAATCTTGGTAATGACCCAGTGTAGTGCTCTCATGAGGGCTTCTCCACCGTATTTAAGTAACTCGCCTGCTAGTTGACCTGCTCCAACGGCTTTGTTGTTTTCAACCAGCCAACCTCCTCCACAATCTCTGGAGGTTAGGGGCTGGACATCTTTCGTCTTGCGCACATACTCCTAGCTTGGATACCACGCCACCTTCGGTGCTTTCAAGGTCGCCAATCGTAATGCTGCCGACACCTCTCGACCACCTCACGCTCGCTCATGAGAAGAATTCCGTGATTGTCTCCGCACATGTCGGCTTGTGGCACGAAGCCTCTGCGCGAGCGATGCAGCTTCTCGTAGAACTCCCGTGTGTCCTTAGCGCGGAACATCTCTTTCATCGCTTCACGATCTCGTTCTTCCTGCTGGCGCTTCTTCTTCCGGAAGACTGAGTTCTGCCTGTTCCGCGCCTGTCTATAACGTGCCTCATTCGCTCTCGTACGGTGTTGCAGAATTCTCGCCCATGCTGCATTTTTCTCGTTTTTCAACTGTTCACATTAGCCGTCGTACCAGTCGTTTCTGTGATTCACTGAATAAATATTTGTTGATTATTGATACGGCTCGAAACGGTTTGAAACCCATTTGAAATACCTCCTGAAGCACTCATGGAACCCCGTAAAACACCTTGTAAACTTTTAATAACGATGCTGGGGTTTTCTTATACAGGTCGGACTCGATTATCCGGAGTCGGGTGCTGATGCTTCTCAAACATATATCTAAAAAACGGGATGCTCTATCAAGCTCAAATTTCGGCACTTTGTCAAACCTACTTAGATTAGTAATCAGTCAAAATTTAAGCTTCTTACAGCATGTCGTTTTTGAGATATTATTTTGAGAAGCGTCAGAACCCGACTCCGGATAATCGAGTCCGACCTGTATTGAACTCCGCCGGGTTTGGTGCGGACGATTGACAGGCACTTTGATCAATATTGATCAAAGTGCCTATCAATCGTCCGCATCAAACTTGACGGAGTTCAATATAAGAAAGATTCAGCAACGCTTCCAGGGATCTCAGTGAGAAACATCTCGATAGCGATCGACATCGAAAATCTCCCTCGGTTGAGCAGGCACAACTTGCAGTAAGAAGCACAAAAATGAACCGTACTGAGAACCAGAGCTGCCACATTACCTGTATTCCGTACACGAAAAAAGTTGGCACCCCCTCGTTTATTTTGCTACCTCAAAGTATTTTACTAAGACTGAAAGCTTAAAAAATAGTTCCAAAAATATACATACTATTTTTTGAGTTAACAAACTTGTTCCATTGCCTTGCGGTTTAAAAATAAACGAGGGGGTGCCAAATTTTTTTTTCGTATACAACCCTGCATGTGGCAGCTCTGCTGAGAACGCAAGAACAAAATACATTAGGATGATACCTTGATACCTTGTTGGCTACAAAGTAACTTTACTCCAATGCCGAGCGTATAGTAGAGCACCATCTTCGTCGGTCTTGGGCGATGTTCCTCCAGTTTCCCCGAACGTGTAGGGATCGTAGATCTTCTTCAACCGCGTGCAGCCAGCGAGTTCGCGGCCGCCCACGAAGTCGCCTACCTCTACCGGGTTCTCTGCTGAATATTGTTTTCGCTATTCTTTCTTCCGACATTCGCACTACGTGTCCAGCCCACTGAAGTCTGCCGTATTTTATACGTTTCACAATATTCGCATCTTCGTACACTTGGTACAACTCGTGATTCATGCGTCCAAGGTCCATGCATCCAAGGTCACAAACGACGTAGACACTTTGTCCGCGATCCGAACACTTGATTTTGATCCATCCAGCGTTGCGCGTATCAGCCTAATTAGTTTCGCCGGAAAACCATGTTCTGACATTATCTGCCAAAGCTCATTTCTTTTCACTGAATCGTACGCTGCTTTAAAATCAATGAACAGATAGTGAGTCTGCAAGTTATATTCCCGAAATTTATCTAGGATCATCCGCAGGGTAAACATTTGATCCGTCGTTGATCGGCCCTCACGAAAACCAGCCTGGTATTCGCCGACGAAGGACTCCTCAAGAGGTCGCAGTCTGTTGAACAGGACACGCGACAGTATCTTATACGCCGAATTTAAAAGGGTAATCCCTCTGTAATTGGCACACTCCAGTCTGTGCCCTTTCTTGTAGATTGGGCATATGAGGCCATCCAACCAACTAGTGGGCAATTCTTCATCCTCCCAAATCTTTATAATAATCTGATGGATTGATTGATGTAGCTGCTCGCTTCCGTGCTTAAGAAGTTCGACCGGGATCTCGTCCTTCCCAGCAGCCTTGCTGTTTTTCAGCTCCTTAAGGGCCTTTTTAACCTCATCCAGTGTTGGTGGTTCCACTGCTTGACATTAGGATGACCATTCCTAAAATAATATCAAAGGGTGTGATACCTCATCCTCGACATGTAATCATTTATAAAATCTTGGAATCAGCTAATTATAGCGTGATTTGAAATTTGGTAAAAATTGCTCCATTGATAAAATCACATTTTTTAGCAGTTTAATGTCGTGCCAATGCAGTGTTTCACACTTGATCTTTTTATAGTCGTCCCACACCCGAAATTGAGCAAGTCCCATCCATGCGATGAAGCTAATTGCCGGATCGCCGGAAGAGGATGTTTTTCATACATTTGAAATTTGTTTTCGGTAATCGACTCAGCGCTGGCTGGTTAGTGCGTTGCGCGTACGCATATTTTTCTGGCCTTGATCCGTAATACCAATGATACGGTTGCGCAAAAATAAGCATTCATTCTTGTCTTGCGGAATGGTCATCACTCCAAATCGTTGTCGATCGTCGTCCGAGTGTAATTGATGAGGACAGCAAACGTCGCACGGACAGCTTCCTCTATAGATAAAATCCAGACATCATTATCATAACTGTCATCACTTTTGCGCTTTCTCTGGATAGTGGCTGACCCGCCGGGGCCGGAGGACGTTAGTTTGTTCGCAAAACGACCGACATGCTAGTCATAAAGCAAATCCAGCCAACCAACCAACCGTCCGTCGGGTTGTGGTCGTTAAACGGAACATACCTACATCTTACGTTGCACCGAAGGCGATGCAATCCAGGAAGCAATGCAGACGTCGTCGGCGCGGGGAACGATAGTGTCTCAAAGTTGCAATGTCAGTAAAAGTGAAGTAAAAGAAAAGTCTTGATAGCCCTTCTCGCATGGACGATATGAACGTTAAAATGGCTTATAAATGTTGAGACAGAAAACACTTATTTTTGTTTGTTCATTCCTTGAGTAGAAGAATAAAGAGACCTTGGTTTGTTCTGTATTACTAGTATTTGCACCAAGCAAAATTTGCACTGAATTTATTTTATTGCATTCATTTGATACAATATCTTCACGTAAATAAGACTTAGGGCCGATTTCTTCACCCTGGCTTAAGCGTTAAACCTGGTTTAACAGGGTTTAACTATATGGGTAAGCCTGGCTTACCGGTTAAGCTGAGGTGAAGAAATCGACCCTTAGTCAACAATTCTACGCCACACATCTCGATTCGCTGCCGCTTCCCTGTGAAGGTTTTACGCTCGCCAAATCACCCTTGACCGGATCAGCCTACATTGTCCGCTGTACTTTACGTTGCCTGTCCACCATGTCCTTCCGGCTGGTTTTAACCATCTTTATGATACTGTCCGCAGAATGTAGCGCACTCGTGGTTCATCCTTCGCCGCCAGTAGTGCCACAAATCGTTCTCCTGCACATCGCCAAAGATCGTCCTTAGCAAGTGCCATTCGAACATTCTGAGTGCTTGCAGATCCTCCTGGAACATGGTTCATGTCTTGTACCCGTAGAAGACCACCGGTCTTATTATCGTTTTATACATGGTATGTTTAAGGTGGATCAGCAAAACAAACAAATTGATCGGATTACGTGAAATCGTACCCCCGCTAGTCACATTACATCTTCCAAACATATGTCAATGAATACCCATGAAAGTCTTTCACCTTATCGCAGTCCTCGGTGAGATCCAAATTACTTGGAAAGTTTGCCTGAAATTCTTACACAGTTATTACATCAAGTCATCATGATAACAAATATTTTTCTGGAAGGGGTTCAGGGGGGCCTGACTTGAGCTGACTTTCAAGCGGCATGGTCGCCCGATATGTGAATATGCGAATCGCCAATGCAGTTTTGACGAATCAAAATGACTGTTTAAGATTTGTCTCTAGTTCCTATATGAGTATGAACAATTCTTCCAGGAAGTTTTTCAAAGCTTGTTGCAACTACTCAAACATGGATTCCTCTAGAGATTCCTTCAAGAATGCATCCAGGGAATCCACCATACATTTCTTTAGAGGTTCCTCCAGTGATTGCTTCAGTGCTATTTTTGCGGTTTTCTTCGGGAATTTATCGAGAGATCCTGTAAAGTATTTCTGCAGGTATTCTTTCAGTGATTTCTTCAGCGATATCTCCGTATAATCCTTCCAGAATTCCTCTAAGATCGCTTCTGGAATTATTCAAAGTATTTCCGTAGAAATGTCTCCCAGAAATTCTTTCAGAAAATTCACAAGAGAATTTTCGAAAGTTAAACCTGAAATTGCTTAAAAATTGTACAAAAAATCCTTAAGAGTTCATCTAATTGTTCTTTCCATAAATCGTCTAGAAATTACTGCAACCATGCATTATTTCAGATTTTAATCCTGGAATTCCAAAAGGGATTCCTTCAGAAATTTCTTCAGGGATTGTTCCAGGATTCCTCTGTGAATTTCTTCTGGGATTTGTATTTATTAAGATTCGTCCAGGAATACCTTTAAAAATTCCGCTATAGATTCCTCTAAGAATTCTCCCAGAGATTCCTCCAGGTATTCCACTGGAGATACCTCAAGAAATTCCTCTGGAGATCCTACCAGGAATTTTTCCAGGAAGTTCTTCAGTGATTCTTCATGAAAATCCTCCATAAAGTCCTCCAAGGCTTTCTCCAAAGATTACACTAGTTTACAAAATAAAACGAAAGTCGTGAACTTCTGTCAACGACCAAAATTTTTGAAGCAAAATTTAGCGCTGATTTCGAAACCGTGCTTCAAAAAATTTAAAGTAGAACAATTTTTGAGTTTCAGCTCAATATCGAGTTTTGCAACTTTTTAAAATATGGAATTTAATAAAATTCAAATATCTTGCGTTATGTTCAACCAATTTTTAATCTTTTTCCATAAATTAAAAGCTGAATATAATACCATTCGATCATCTGAATGCAGGTTTTGCGTCAGATTGATGAAATTCAAGATATTGGCGAGTTTTGGGGACGATCTCCTTAAATTTTAGCAAATTTTCCAAAAATATATGAAGAAATGCATTTTTTTTTTCAATAAGAAAAAACAATTTAAAAATTCTTTCTCAACGTTTATTTGACATATCATAAGTAGGCGAGTTACAGTAAAAAACTCAGCTCAATCGGAGCATTGATTACGGAGAATGAGATGTGCGAAGTGAGCGACTTTGCTTAAAAATAGGACAAAAATCGATTTCAAATCATCAGCCTTGTATGGAAAGTCGAAAAAAATTCCGCTCTACTGTATTTATTTTCCTTCGCGTTTTCGAACTCAGGGCATGATTCTACACCAAAAACGATCATCAGCTTACCGAGTTCAAAAATGCTGTAAACTAGTTTTATTTCTAAAAGTTCACGAGTGATTCCTTTAGTAAATCCCCCAGTAATTCTTCTCCAAGGATTGCTCCAGGAATTCCGCATGGTATTTATACAGGGATTCCTCCAGGAGTTCCTCTGGAGATTTCTCAAGAAATTTCTCCAGAGATTCCTCCAGGAATTCCAAGAATGTCTACAAGAATTTCTCCAATTCTTTTAGTAATACCTCCGGCGATTCCTCCAGGAGTTCCTCGGGGATTTCATTCAGGGACTCCTCTAAGAATACATTGAGAAATTTCCACCAGAAATTATCTCAGGAATTCCTGCAGAAACAACCCCAAGAATTCCTGCAGAAATGACTCCAGGAACTGATAAAGAAATTTTTCTGAAAATACTACGGGAATTTCTCCAGGAAATCCTCCTCCTGGAGTTTATACAGGGGCACTATTCCAAGAGTTCCTCCAGGGATTCCTGCATGAATTCCTCCTGAGACTCCTCTAGGAATTCCTGCAAGGATTCCTTCAGACATTCCTCCAGGTTTTTATCCAGGCATTTCCCCAAGAACTATTCCAAGAATTCCACCAAGAATTTATCCAGAAATTGATTGAGGAATTCCTTCGAAAATTCATACAGCAATTCCTCCACGAAATTCTCCAGGGATTCCTTCAGAAATTCTTTCAAAAATTTCTTCAGTAATTCCTCCAGGAATAGAAAAAAAAACTACACCGTTTTCAATCAAAGCACATTGGGTGGGCTCCATACAAAGGGGCGGCCAAAACTCTCAAAAAACGAAATTGATATTTTTAAACTTGATTTCACCTTATAACAAAGATAATGTATTGAAGTTTTATGATTCTTAATTAAAAGCATACCAGCTTTTGTATTTCAATGACATTTTCACTGCCAAAGTGGCCTAAATAAGTCATAAAATTGAAAAATAAATTATTCAAAAAAAGTAAAATAATAATATTTTGAGAATGGAATATATGTTATATGTTATACAGCATATGAAAGCTTGTTATTAGACTGCTTGAATGCACGTATGGTACAAAATTAATATTTCACAAATATTAAAAAAATTTCGTAAGCCAGATAGTGTGAGATCTATTTCCGCTCCAGTCGGTGAAAACTTTTCGTCAAAAGGAAAATTCTCTACTGGACCACTGCACAGTGTTTTATTTGCCGATTTCGTGCGCTTTTCTTAATAACGCTTCAGCTGTTGATTTTTGCGATAAAGTTTCTTCGGAGAAGTTTCTACATAAGACAAGGCGCTTCTCATGACATAAGGAGTTGAATGATCAATTCACCTATAAGTGAGATGAAAAAAATATTTTTTCAAAAAATGCAGATAGACGTTTGAGGTCTTTGACAAAGTAGTGTAAAATGCAATTTTACACTCATACTTTACGAGATATATTGCATTGTATGTGCATGACCCCTAGAAATCATATATTTCATTATAACTGAAGAAGTTATAAAATAAATTCAATATTTGATTATTGTATGTTTTCCTACCATAACCCATAAAGAATACACTTGTATACAAAAGTTGAAGCCATTTTCATATAGTAGAAATATAGTTGTTTCATTATTCGAAGCGGTTCTCTGTGCCATTTTGCGCCGAAAGCAGTTAAACGAGTTCAAAGTTACCCTATAAAAATCAGAAATTTGTAAATAACTTTGTTATTTTAAAAGCTAACGTTTTTCGATGTTCACCAAAAACATGTATTTTTACATTCCAAACAACTTGTAGAAGACCCAAAAAATGTAAAAAAATCCCGTTAAAAAGTTATGATGAAATATATGATTTCTAGGGGTCATGCACATACAACGCTATATATCTTGTAAAGTATGAGATTTCGCATTATGACGTCTTTGACAAACTTGTTTATATTTACATTTTGCACAACTTTGCCGAAGACATCAAACGTCTATCTGCATTTTTTGAAAACATATTTTTTTCATCTCACTTATAGGTGGATTAATCATTTAACTCATTATGTCAAAAGATGCGCTTTGTCTTATGTAGAAACTTCTCCGAAGAAACTATATCGCAAAAATCAACGGTTGAAGCGTTATTAAAAAAGCGCACGAAATCGGCAAAATAAAACACTGTGAAAAAATTTTCAAATTTTCATATATTGTACCTTAGGAATTGTGGTAATTTTTAAGTTAAAAAACGGTTCGTGTCGTCACGTGTCGCCGCAATTTCGAATAGTACATCTTAAACATCATGCTTAGGGCTGCATAAAAACGTTTAAATATTTTGCAGAAATTTGCAGTTTTTCAAATTAGAGCT